>NW_026608293.1:0-77455 GCF_029499605.1 Hyla sarda
TAGTGATGTCAGTGGTATTGAGTGACATCACAGCACAGTGCTAAGGCTCCTGGGCCTGGACACAGCAGCGGCTGCAATATCTCAACGGAGAATACGTTTATATATATGTGTGTGTGTGCGCGTATATATATATATATATATATATATATATATATATATATATATATATATTTCTCCGCCGAAATCACTTTTAAACCCATTTCCACCTTTTTTTCCCTTCTCTTCCTCTTACTTTTTTTTCACGTTTTTTTACGTTTTTCTCCTTTTCGCCTCTTTTCTGGGCGTATTATTCTTCTTTTTCTTCTTTTTTTTCGTCTAATGCATACCCCATCAGTGCAGCAATGCTTATTCAATACCGCCAGCAGATGGAGACACTGGGGGATAATTTTCTAAGGATTTATACTGATTTTTCCTGTCTGAATTTGTCGCACAGAAAGTTGCAGGCCAAATATGTGTGACATTTCTGCGACTTTAGCTTCTAGAGCATTTTTACAACATTATACATAGGTGCTGAATACATAAAAAGCGACTGTTCAGCGACAGACAAGTCGCATCGGCTGAAAGTAGGCCAGAATGTCAGTCCATGTTGGAGCAGGTTTAGATACAGTCTAAAGTATAGATCTCAAAGTCTGTGCACAGAATTTAGCAAGGGCCTCGCGCCTTCTGATGCATCAGGTAGGTGCACAATAGCATAGCCTAACCCTCTGTACTTTGGTCTATATTGATGCGGGACATAGACAGCCAGCTGATGACCAATCCATTAGTGCAATGGATGGCTGGAAGCATTTGTCTTTGCCTTTGCAATACCACAGAAGCAATGCATGGTCAATGTACAGCAATGACACACCTGTGTGAACAGCCAGGAGACCCCCCCCCCCCCCATGTTATGTTACATAGTTACATAGTTAGTACGGTCGAAAAAAGACATATGTCCATCAAGTTCAACCAGGGAATTAAGGGGTAGGGGTGTGGCGCGATATTGGGGAAGGGATGAGATTTTATATTTCTTCATAAGCATTAATCTTATTTTGTCAATTAGGAACATTCAGCACCCACCCGCTATCAAGGCAGCTGCCTATCATGTCATGCCCTACCTGCACAGGTGTGCTGGCTACTCAAATGATCCAATTAAGGAGGCCATTTAGTCAGCAGCAGCAGAAGTCCTGTGCCTGGACGCTCCAACAGCGGCCAGACACAAGCAGAAGCAGAAGCAGCAGAAGCAGCAGCAGCACCACCTTTTGTTTTTTGGCTGCAGCAGCAGCAAGGCCCACAGGGCTGGCTAGCCTGCTAGCCAGCAAGCAGGTAGCAATGAAAGTAGGAATCTTTCTTTTTAACCCTGTAAGGGGGTGGTGCACTGTACCCGAAGATACTGCCATATCGGGTCAATGCATAGGGCGACGGAAGCAAGCTTCGAAATCGGCCCCCGTTCTCAAAAATCCATTTAATATATGGTCCCCAGATAGGGGACGTATCAGATATTAAACTGATAAGAACAGATACTACACTTGATCTTAGCCAAAAGGCCGAGAAGCGATAACCGTGAAAGGGGCGGGCCCAACAAGGTGCCCTTCATGGGCACTATCACTGCTTGCTGTCAGGGAGGCTGCCAGACAATTTTCCATGCACACTCTGGGCTGGGGGGCAGTCAACCACCAGTACACACAGCAGAACCTAAACCCATACCATTATTGCTAAGCAGCAAGACAGGGGCCCATTGCACTCCCACGGGGCCTTTTTAAATGCAATCCATAACCCGGATTTGTCAGGAACCCTTCTTACTCCTCCTACTTGCATGTGACACTGGGCTTAGGATCTGCATAGGAAACACACACACAAGCACACACCTACCTTTGTTGCCTGCAGATGCCTCCTTGGCTGTCCCCAAACGGTATCAAACCAACACCCACGGAAAGCTGTAAGCATAGAGGACATGCCTGCACCCCATTGGACTTACCTGTGTGGGTTAAACCCGGGTTATTTGACAACCTATGGCGGTGATGGTTCTGCTCAGGCAGAGCAGTGCTGATGCTCCTCATAAAGCTGTCGCTGCTGTGAAGGTTCTAGGTGACATCACAAATCCCTATGGTTACATACACAACAAAGCTGGGTTGTTGTTGTTTACACTCTGCAAGGCCTGTGGAAGTGAGTGACATCATAGCACTGTAGTTCTGAGGGTTCTAGATGGATGCAACAATCTCCTGTTGCTTCTATGAAGGCCATAATAGACGACATCACCAAACAGCTCCATAGTCACATACACAGCAAAGGAGAGATGTTGTTTACACCTAGTGATGTCAGTGGTATTGAGTGACATCACAGCACAGTGCTAAGGCTCCTGGGCCTGGACACAGCAGCGGCTGCAATATCTCAACGGAGAATACGTTTATATATATGTGTGTGTGTGCGCGTATATATATATATATATATATATATATATATATTTCTCCGCCGAAATCACTTTTAAACCCATTTCCACCTTTTTTTCCCTTCTCTTCCTCTTACTTTTTTTTCACGTTTTTTTACGTTTTTCTCCTTTTCGCCTCTTTTCTGGGCGTATTATTCTTCTTTTTCTTCTTTTTTTTCGTCTAATGCATACCCCATCAGTGCAGCAATGCTTATTCAATACCGCCAGCAGATGGAGACACTGGGGGATAATTTTCTAAGGATTTATACTGATTTTTCCTGTCTGAATTTGTCGCACAGAAAGTTGCAGGCCAAATATGTGTGACATTTCTGCGACTTTAGCTTCTAGAGCATTTTTACAACATTATACATAGGTGCTGAATACATAAAAAGCGACTGTTCAGCGACAGACAAGTCGCATCGGCTGAAAGTAGGCCAGAATGTCAGTCCATGTTGGAGCAGGTTTAGATACAGTCTAAAGTATAGATCTCAAAGTCTGTGCACAGAATTTAGCAAGGGCCTCGCACCTTCTGATGCATCAGGTAGGTGCACAATAGCATAGCCTAACCCTCTGTACTTTGGTCTATATTGATGCGGGACATAGACAGCCAGCTGATGACCAATCCATTAGTGCAATGGATGGCTGGAAGCATTTGTCTTTGCCTTTGCAATACCACAGAAGCAATGCATGGTCAATGTACAGCAATGACACACCTGTGTGAACAGCCAGGAGACCCCCCCCCCCCCATGTTATGTTACATAGTTACATAGTTAGTACGGTCGAAAAAAGACATATGTCCATCAAGTTCAACCAGGGAATTAAGGGGTAGGGGTGTGGCGCGATATTGGGGAAGGGATGAGATTTTATATTTCTTCATAAGCATTAATCTTATTTTGTCAATTAGGAACATTCAGCACCCACCCGCTATCAAGGCAGCTGCCTATCATGTCATGCCCTACCTGCACAGGTGTGCTGGCTACTCAAATGATCCAATTAAGGAGGCCATTTAGTCAGCAGCAGCAGAAGTCCTGTGCCTGGACGCTCCAACAGCGGCCAGACACAAGCAGAAGCAGAAGCAGCAGAAGCAGCAGCAGCACCACCTTTTGTTTTTTGGCTGCAGCAGCAGCAAGGCCCACAGGGCTGGCTAGCTGGCTAGCCAGCAAGCAGGTAGCAATGAAAGTAGGAATCTTTCTTTTTAACCCTGTAAGGGGGTGGTGCACTGTACCCGAAGATACTGCCATATCGGATCAATGCATAGGGCGACGGAAGCAAGCTTCGAAATCGGCCCCCGTTCTCAAAAATCCATTTAATATATGGTCCCCAGATAGGGGACGTATCAGATATTAAACTGATAAGAACAGATTTTTTTTTTTTTTTTTTTTACATTTTTATTGAAAAAACTCAAAAACTTAAATACATCACAAAAAATGTTTACAATACATCAAATACTGTTTTCCATAAATGTAAATTCCACATAGCTAATGCTTTTTTCTGCCCATATCTCTTTTTATCAATTAAATAGTACAAGTAAACTTCACTGTATATCATCTTCAAACATTCTTTTTCACAAATAAAATCTCTTTTGAAGACAAGGATATTACGAACTTTCCATAATACATTTTTTGTACAGTTGATAAAAATCCACAAAATTCTCTCTTTTTCTTTCGTAACTCCATCACTTTTGCCATATAAAACAACTTCATGATTTAAAACTTTTAGACCTGTTAGGAATTTCAATAAAGAACCAATTAGTCTAAAAACCTTTTGTGCAAAATAACAATTCCAGAAAAGGTGCAAAACAGTTTCATCTATATTGCAATTATCCCGGGGACAGACACATACAGCATTTAGACCTCTTCTATATTGGAAAAATCTTACCGGAAGACACTCATGGATAATCATCCATGCTAAATCCTTGTGCTCATTAAAAAGATATGGCTCGTTTACCTTTTTCCATATTTGTACACACCTATTATAAGAAAAATTAGAGACCATACATATTTCTTCTTGAAAATTTAACTGTACTTCTATCTTGCGAGCATCCCTCAAGGTTAACAAGTCAAAGTCTTTAAGGTTATACATACGTATAATTTTTTCTAAGATGGCATAATGTTTAGGCGGAGTTAAAAGTACAGGAGAAGATAATGATAAAAACACCCATTCTCTTTTTCTAAAAATATGTCCCGCAGAGTACTTTAAAAAACAGGACCATACACTTTTCATAAAAAGTCCCCTAAAACACCAACTAAAAAACCTTAAGTATAAAAATTTTCTAATACAGGGAACCTGTTTTCCTCCATTTTTTTGTGACTTATACATAGTATCTCTTTTTAATTTTTCTGCTTTAGAACTCCATAGAAACTCAAAGAGAATCCTCTGAAGTTGCCTAGACATAAGTTCATTAGGAGGATAAATCATATTTAAATAGAGCATAATGGGTATTAGCATAGCCTTAATCACCAAAATTTTACCTTCTAAGGATAATTTCCTAAGGGACCAAAAGTCTACCTTTTTCTTTACCTTTTCTTTTACCATTAGCCAACTTTCCTCACCATTGTTATTTTTATCAAAGATGACTCCAAGGATTTTTATTTTTTCTGACTGTAATTTTAGGTTTGGTATTTGCACGTTTTCCCATTTACCTATATAAAAACAGTCACATTTAGATAAATTAAGTTTAAAAGCAGAAGCTTTACAAAAGAAATCAGTAACATCAACAACTCTTTGTAAAGAGAAGGCACTTTCACAAAAAACATTAATATCATCCATATAGCCACACACTTTAAGGGTGGCATTATTACCTCCAGGAACTGGCACTCCTTTTATTATTTTATCATTCCTTATTAAGTTTAACAGAGGTTCTATTGCACATATAAACAGTATAGGAGACAGAGGGCAGCCTTGCTTTACCCCTGATGATAAATTAATAAAATCTGTAAGGAAACCATTTATTAAAATCCTGCTAAAAGAACCTTTATATAAGAGAGCAATTTGCTTAATAAATATGTTAGGAAAACCCATGCGTTGTAAAACCATCCATAAAAAACAATGTGATACTCTATCGAACGCTTTATGAAAATCTAGAGATAGAATGGCTAGATTTTGATTCCGCTCTTGCTGATACCATATGACGTCCCTAATAGCATTTAAAGGTTCAGCTACACTCCTTCCTGGGACACCACATACCTGATCCACATGGATGACCTTGTACAAAAACGGCTTCATTCTGTTAACAAAAATTTTTGACATAATCTTATAATCAACATTAAGAAGCGTAATTGGTCTCCAATTTTCTAAGCTGTTCCTATCCCCCTTTTTGGGGATCAGAGACACTATACCACTCCTCCAAGATAAAGGTAGAACATCAGAATTAAAAGCCTCCTTAAAAATATTAAGCAAATCATCTTTAAAAATTTCCCAAAAGGTTTTATAAAACTCTACAGGAAGTCCATCAGAACCTGGTGTTTTACCTGTGGATAAACTTTTAGCAGCAACTTCTAATTCTTGGCATCTTACTTCTGTGCAAAGTGCATCTTGGTCCTCCTTACTTAAACCACAATCTAAAGTGCTTAGGAGAAAATTAGCAGCAGATATATCAATGGGCTTCTCATTAAATAGATCTTGATAAAAAGATTTAGCTTTGGATAATATTCCTACATTAGTAGTTTCATCCTCAATGTTAATTATTAACTTTTTTGTTTCCATTACCTTTTTAAAAAAGAATCTTGTACACTTTTCATCCTTCTCTTTACATTCAACTTTGGAGTTAAAAATTATTTCTTTCCCTTTGTTAGTTATAGCCTTCTGAATATCACTTTTAACACTTAAAATCAGATCGTCTACATATACACCCAGCTCTTTGAGTTGATAATAGGTTTGTAGTTTTGTGTTAAGATCTCTATACCATTTCAATTTCTCTTTTGTTTTTTTAACACCCATCTTAATAAAATACTCTTTAAATTTTACCTTGCAGAATTCCCACCATGCTAAAAGAGAATTAAAATTAGTCCTTGAGTTCTGCAATTTTTTAAAAAGATAGATAAAATTACATTTAATTTCTTCATCTTCAAGCAAAGAGACATTCAGACGCCAGACTCCTTTGGCTCTGCAAACCCCATCAAACTTACATGTAGCAGATAAAATCTTATGATCTGAAAAAAAGGTAGAAGTCAATTGCATATTCCCATAAAATGCAAATCCAGAAGCAAAAATATAATCAATCCTTGACATATAAAGGCTATTCCCCCAGGTATACCCAGGGTCATTAGGGAAAGAGGTTCTCCACAAATCTTTTAAATTAAAATCAACTATAAAATCCTTTAGTTGTTTTTCAGTCTTATCTTTCCTTTGTTCAGATCCTCCAGCCCGCTCCTCTCCTGCCATTATACAATTAAAATCACCAGCGATGATAAGCGGGGATGAACCCGGTAAATAAAACTGAATTTTCTCTAATAAATCAGATCTTTCATCCTTATCTGGAGAGGCATATACATTTAAAAGTCTCATATTCATGTCATTATAAATAATATGAACGAGCAGGGCTCTACCGGGTACAATGTCTGTGAAGGAGGTAACTTTGTACTCACTGCTCTTGAACAGTATGCCAACACCAGTCACTTTCCTCTCATTATCCCCTGACCACACAGACGGGCCAAGAGTCCATTCAGATCTCAAAGATGAATAATTGATATCATAATCAATGGCACATTCCTGTAAAAATAAAATGTCTGTAGGCAAAGAAGACAAGAAAGAGAATAAAGCAGCCCTCCTCTCTGGGCTCTTCAAACTCCTCACATTGAAGGAGGAGATATTAACACTTGGTAGCTCCTGGGTCATTCATTATCCTCAGACAAAGAACCCCAATCTGTAGGTGGTGACACAAATTCCTCAATATTAACAGGGTCGGATGCTGTTATAACCTTTTGGCAGACAATCTCCACATTCCCCGTGTCCGCACTAACTCGACCACTCCTTTTGATGTTAAGGCCCTTTTCCTCTTTCCGGTCTCTGCTTTTCCTCTTTCGCCGTTCTTCTACATCCATCTCCTCTGTATCCCTTCTGGGCGGTCCAGGACCCTCAACTTCCATGAGAGGAGAACCCCTCACTTCTGTCTCAGGTCCCACGACCTTCCCCGGGGACACAATGCTTTTGGAGACATGAGCCACAACAGGTATCACAGGAATTCCGGTAGCAGAAGACTCAGGCATCACTTTCAGGGTGTGGGTCTTAGGCACAGGCACAGCATCCATGGAGCTCTTCCTCATCGAGGGACCAGCCGACGTAGCCACAATATTGGCCCAGGAGCGTTGAGGACAATCCTTAAAAGCGTGTCCTTTCTGCTTACACACATTACACAGAATCTCATTTTGACAGTCCAAAGTGGTGTGGCCTTTTTGGCCACATCTTTTGCAAATAACCACTTCCTCTTTGCAAGATTCTTGTGTATGACCATATTCATGGCATTTCCTGCAATAATACGGCATCCCAGGGTAGAATAAATAGCCACGTTTACGCCCAATTAAAAAATTTGCAGGTGGGCGACACAGACCTCCAATTCCTCTCACATCTTCTCTGAACTTAACAGCAAACTTATGCTTTCCAGTCCAAAAGTCCATTGCATTCATTATTTTATGAGAGTATTTGACTTCCGCACAATATTGGTTTAAAAATAAGACAATGTCTCTTATATCCACGTATGGATCGTGCATAGTAACCACCAGTGGAACATCGCCATTAGAATATAGAGCAATGAAAACAAGTCCTTTCATATCCTCCTCATTGGCAAGCTCCCGAACTTTCTCAAACATATGGTCACATGCAGATGCGGAAGTCAAGGTAAGAATGAAAAGTCCTTTACCTGGGTCTTTTAGGCAAAACACATCTTCTCTCTGAATGTGCAATAAATCCAGCATAATTCTCTTGACAAAAAATTCCAAAGTCATCTTCTCCTTTTTCTCCTCATCCACTTCAATACGGAAGGTGTTCTTAATCCGAGTTTCAGTATGCGCAGCAAACCTAAGGGTCGCCATGGGGGATCGCCTTCCCGTTCTTTGTAAGTCCTCCTCCTATAGCAGCATGAGGCTTAAGACGGCTAAAAAACCGCCGATGCCTCAAGGCCGAAGGTTCGACAAACTCAGAGCCCCTTGACAAGATACAAGATCTTAGCCAAAAGGCCGAGAAGCGATAACCGTGAAAGGGGCGGGCCCAACAAGGTGCCCTTCATGGGCACTATCACTGCTTGCTGTCAGGGAGGCTGCCAGACAATTTTCCATGCACACTCTGGGCTGGGGGGCAGTCAACCACCAGTACACACAGCAGAACCTAAACCCATACCATTATTGCTAAGCAGCAAGACAGGGGCCCATTGCACTCCCACGGGGCCTTTTTAAATGCAATCCATAACCCGGATTTGCCAGGAACCCTTCTTACTCCTCCTACTTGCATGTGACACTGGGCTTAGGATCTGCATAGGAAACACACACACAAGCACACACCTACCTTTGTTGCCTGCAGATGCCTCCTTGGCTGTCCCCAAACGGTATCAAACCAACACCCACGGGAAGCTGTAAGCATAGAGGACATGCCTGCACCCCATTGGACTTACCTGTGTGGGTTAAACCCGGGTTATTTGACAACCTATGGCGGTGATGGTTCTGCTCAGGCAGAGCAGTGCTGATGCTCCTCATAAAGCTGTCGCTGCTGTGAAGGTTCTAGGTGACATCACAAATCCCTATGGTTACATACACAACAAAGCTGGGTTGTTGTTGTTTACACTCTGCAAGGCCTGTGGAAGTGAGTGACATCATAGCACTGTAGTTCTGAGGGTTCTAGATGGATGCAACAATCTCCTGTTGCTTCTATGAAGGCCATAATAGACGACATCACCAAACAGCTCCATAGTCACATACACAGCAAAGGAGAGATGTTGTTTACACCTAGTGATGTCAGTGGTATTGAGTGACATCACAGCACAGTGCTAAGGCTCCTGGGCCTGGACACAGCAGCGGCTGCAATATCTCAACGGAGAATACGTTTATATATGTGTGTGTGTGCGCGTATATATATATATATATATATATATATATATATATATATATATATATATATTTCTCCGCCGAAATCACTTTTAAACCCATTTCCACCTTTTTTTCCCTTCTCTTCCTCTTACTTTTTTTTCACGTTTTTTTACGTTTTTCTCCTTTTCGCCTCTTTTCTGGGCGTATTATTCTTCTTTTTCTTCTTTTTTTCGTCTAATGCATACCCCATCAGTGCAGCAATGCTTATTCAATACCGCCAGCAGATGGAGACACTGGGGGATAATTTTCTAAGGATTTATACTGATTTTTCCTGTCTGAATTTGTCGCACAGAAAGTTGCAGGCCAAATATGTGTGACATTTCTGCGACTTTAGCTTCTAGAGCATTTTTACAACATTATACATAGGTGCTGAATACATAAAAAGCGACTGTTCAGCGACAGACAAGTCGCATCGGCTGAAAGTAGGCCAGAATGTCAGTCCATGTTGGAGCAGGTTTAGATACAGTCTAAAGTATAGATCTCAAAGTCTGTGCACAGAATTTAGCAAGGGCCTCGCACCTTCTGATGCATCAGGTAGGTGCACAATAGCATAGCCTAACCCTCTGTACTTTGGTCTATATTGATGCGGGACATAGACAGCCAGCTGATGACCAATCCATTAGTGCAATGGATGGCTGGAAGCATTTGTCTTTGCCTTTGCAATACCACAGAAGCAATGCATGGTCAATGTACAGCAATGACACACCTGTGTGAACAGCCAGGAGACCCCCCCCCCCATGTTATGTTACATAGTTACATAGTTAGTACGGTCGAAAAAAGACATATGTCCATCAAGTTCAACCAGGGAATTAAGGGGTAGGGGTGTGGCGCGATATTGGGGAAGGGATGAGATTTTATATTTCTTCATAAGCATTAATCTTATTTTGTCAATTAGGAACATTCAGCACCCACCCGCTATCAAGGCAGCTGCCTATCATGTCATGCCCTACCTGCACAGGTGTGCTGGCTACTCAAATGATCCAATTAAGGAGGCCATTTAGTCAGCAGCAGCAGAAGTCCTGTGCCTGGACGCTCCAACAGCGGCCAGACACAAGCAGAAGCAGAAGCAGCAGAAGCAGCAGCAGCACCACCTTTTGTTTTTTGGCTGCAGCAGCAGCAAGGCCCACAGGGCTGGCTAGCTGGCTAGCCAGCAAGCAGGTAGCAATGAAAGTAGGAATCTTTCTTTTTAACCCTGTAAGGGGGTGGTGCACTGTACCCGAAGATACTGCCATATCGGGTCAATGCATAGGGCGACGGAAGCAAGCTTCGAAATCGGCCCCCGTTCTCAAAAATCCATTTAATATATGGTCCCCAGATAGGGGACGTATCAGATATTAAACTGATAAGAACAGATACTACACTTGATCTTAGCCAAAAGGCCGAGAAGCGATAACCGTGAAAGGGGCGGGCCCAACAAGGTGCCCTTCATGGGCACTATCACTGCTTGCTGTCAGGGAGGCTGCCAGACAATTTTCCATGCACACTCTGGGCTGGGGGGCAGTCAACCACCAGTACACACAGCAGAACCTAAACCCATACCATTATTGCTAAGCAGCAAGACAGGGGCCCATTGCACTCCCACGGGGCCTTTTTAAATGCAATCCATAACCCGGATTTGCCAGGAACCCTTCTTACTCCTCCTACTTGCATGTGACACTGGGCTTAGGATCTGCATAGGAAACACACACACAAGCACACACCTACCTTTGTTGCCTGCAGATGCCTCCTTGGCTGTCCCCAAACGGTATCAAACCAACACCCACGGGAAGCTGTAAGCATAGAGGACATGCCTGCACCCCATTGGACTTACCTGTGTGGGTTAAACCCGGGTTATTTGACAACCTATGGCGGTGATGGTTCTGCTCAGGCAGAGCAGTGCTGATGCTCCTCATAAAGCTGTCGCTGCTGTGAAGGTTCTAGGTGACATCACAAATCCCTATGGTTACATACACAACAAAGCTGGGTTGTTGTTGTTTACACTCTGCAAGGCCTGTGGAAGTGAGTGACATCATAGCACTGTAGTTCTGAGGGTTCTAGATGGATGCAACAATCTCCTGTTGCTTCTATGAAGGCCATAATAGACGACATCACCAAACAGCTCCATAGTCACATACACAGCAAAGGAGAGATGTTGTTTACACCTAGTGATGTCAGTGGTATTGAGTGACATCACAGCACAGTGCTAAGGCTCCTGGGCCTGGACACAGCAGCGGCTGCAATATCTCAACGGAGAATACGTTTATATATGTGTGTGTGTGCGCGTATATATATATATATATATATATATATATATATATATATATATATATATATTTCTCCGCCGAAATCACTTTTAAACCCATTTCCACCTTTTTTTCCCTTCTCTTCCTCTTACTTTTTTTTCACGTTTTTTTACGTTTTTCTCCTTTTCGCCTCTTTTCTGGGCGTATTATTCTTCTTTTTCTTCTTTTTTTCGTCTAATGCATACCCCATCAGTGCAGCAATGCTTATTCAATACCGCCAGCAGATGGAGACACTGGGGGATAATTTTCTAAGGATTTATACTGATTTTTCCTGTCTGAATTTGTCGCACAGAAAGTTGCAGGCCAAATATGTGTGACATTTCTGCGACTTTAGCTTCTAGAGCATTTTTACAACATTATACATAGGTGCTGAATACATAAAAAGCGACTGTTCAGCGACAGACAAGTCGCATCGGCTGAAAGTAGGCCAGAATGTCAGTCCATGTTGGAGCAGGTTTAGATACAGTCTAAAGTATAGATCTCAAAGTCTGTGCACAGAATTTAGCAAGGGCCTCGCACCTTCTGATGCATCAGGTAGGTGCACAATAGCATAGCCTAACCCTCTGTACTTTGGTCTATATTGATGCGGGACATAGACAGCCAGCTGATGACCAATCCATTAGTGCAATGGATGGCTGGAAGCATTTGTCTTTGCCTTTGCAATACCACAGAAGCAATGCATGGTCAATGTACAGCAATGACACACCTGTGTGAACAGCCAGGAGACCCCCCCCCCCATGTTATGTTACATAGTTACATAGTTAGTACGGTCGAAAAAAGACATATGTCCATCAAGTTCAACCAGGGAATTAAGGGGTAGGGGTGTGGCGCGATATTGGGGAAGGGATGAGATTTTATATTTCTTCATAAGCATTAATCTTATTTTGTCAATTAGGAACATTCAGCACCCACCCGCTATCAAGGCAGCTGCCTATCATGTCATGCCCTACCTGCACAGGTGTGCTGGCTACTCAAATGATCCAATTAAGGAGGCCATTTAGTCAGCAGCAGCAGAAGTCCTGTGCCTGGACGCTCCAACAGCGGCCAGACACAAGCAGAAGCAGAAGCAGCAGAAGCAGCAGCAGCACCACCTTTTGTTTTTTGGCTGCAGCAGCAGCAAGGCCCACAGGGCTGGCTAGCTGGCTAGCCAGCAAGCAGGTAGCAATGAAAGTAGGAATCTTTCTTTTTAACCCTGTAAGGGGGTGGTGCACTGTACCCGAAGATACTGCCATATCGGGTCAATGCATAGGGCGACGGAAGCAAGCTTCGAAATCGGCCCCCGTTCTCAAAAATCCATTTAATATATGGTCCCCAGATAGGGGACGTATCAGATATTAAACTGATAAGAACAGATACTACACTTGATCTTAGCCAAAAGGCCGAGAAGCGATAACCGTGAAAGGGGCGGGCCCAACAAGGTGCCCTTCATGGGCACTATCACTGCTTGCTGTCAGGGAGGCTGCCAGACAATTTTCCATGCACACTCTGGGCTGGGGGGCAGTCAACCACCAGTACACACAGCAGAACCTAAACCCATACCATTATTGCTAAGCAGCAAGACAGGGGCCCATTGCACTCCCACGGGGCCTTTTTAAATGCAATCCATAACCCGGATTTGCCAGGAACCCTTCTTACTCCTCCTACTTGCATGTGACACTGGGCTTAGGATCTGCATAGGAAACACACACACAAGCACACACCTACCTTTGTTGCCTGCAGATGCCTCCTTGGCTGTCCCCAAACGGTATCAAACCAACACCCACGGGAAGCTGTAAGCATAGAGGACATGCCTGCACCCCATTGGACTTACCTGTGTGGGTTAAACCCGGGTTATTTGACAACCTATGGCGGTGATGGTTCTGCTCAGGCAGAGCAGTGCTGATGCTCCTCATAAAGCTGTCGCTGCTGTGAAGGTTCTAGGTGACATCACAAATCCCTATGGTTACATACACAACAAAGCTGGGTTGTTGTTGTTTACACTCTGCAAGGCCTGTGGAAGTGAGTGACATCATAGCACTGTAGTTCTGAGGGTTCTAGATGGATGCAACAATCTCCTGTTGCTTCTATGAAGGCCATAATAGACGACATCACCAAACAGCTCCATAGTCACATACACAGCAAAGGAGAGATGTTGTTTACACCTAGTGATGTCAGTGGTATTGAGTGACATCACAGCACAGTGCTAAGGCTCCTGGGCCTGGACACAGCAGCGGCTGCAATATCTCAACGGAGAATACGTTTATATATATATGTGTGTGTGTGCGCGTATATCTATATATATATATATATATATATATATATATATATATATATATATATATTTCTCCGCCGAAATCACTTTTAAACCCATTTCCACCTTTTTTTCCCTTCTCTTCCTCTTACTTTTTTTTCACGTTTTTTTACGTTTTTCTCCTTTTCGCCTCTTTTCTGGGCGTATTATTCTTCTTTTTCTTCTTTTTTTTCGTCTAATGCATACCCCATCAGTGCAGCAATGCTTATTCAATACCGCCAGCAGATGGAGACACTGGGGGATAATTTTCTAAGGATTTATACTGATTTTTCCTGTCTGAATTTGTCGCACAGAAAGTTGCAGGCCAAATATGTGTGACATTTCTGCGACTTTAGCTTCTAGAGCATTTTTACAACATTATACATAGGTGCTGAATACATAAAAAGCGACTGTTCAGCGACAGACAAGTCGCATCGGCTGAAAGTAGGCCAGAATGTCAGTCCATGTTGGAGCAGGTTTAGATACAGTCTAAAGTATAGATCTCAAAGTCTGTGCACAGAATTTAGCAAGGGCCTCGCACCTTCTGATGCATCAGGTAGGTGCACAATAGCATAGCCTAACCCTCTGTACTTTGGTCTATATTGATGCGGGACATAGACAGCCAGCTGATGACCAATCCATTAGTGCAATGGATGGCTGGAAGCATTTGTCTTTGCCTTTGCAATACCACAGAAGCAATGCATGGTCAATGTACAGCAATGACACACCTGTGTGAACAGCCAGGAGACCCCCCCCCCCATGTTATGTTACATAGTTACATAGTTAGTACGGTCGAAAAAAGACATATGTCCATCAAGTTCAACCAGGGAATTAAGGGGTAGGGGTGTGGCGCGATATTGGGGAAGGGATGAGATTTTATATTTCTTCATAAGCATTAATCTTATTTTGTCAATTAGGAACATTCAGCACCCACCCGCTATCAAGGCAGCTGCCTATCATGTCATGCCCTACCTGCACAGGTGTGCTGGCTACTCAAATGATCCAATTAAGGAGGCAATTTAGTCAGCAGCAGCAGAAGTCCTGTGCCTGGACGCTCCAACAGCGGCCAGACACAAGCAGAAGCAGAAGCAGCAGAAGCAGCAGCAGCACCACCTTTTGTTTTTTGGCTGCAGCAGCAGCAAGGCCCACAGGGCTGGCTAGCTGGCTAGCCAGCAAGCAGGTAGCAATGAAAGTAGGAATCTTTCTTTTTAACCCTGTAAGGGGGTGGTGCACTGTACCCGAAGATACTGCCATATCGGGTCAATGCATAGGGCGACGGAAGCAAGCTTCGAAATCGGCCCCCGTTCTCAAAAATCCATTTAATATATGGTCCCCAGATAGGGGACGTATCAGATATTAAACTGATAAGAACAGATTTTTTACTTTTAGATATAATATTCTTAGACTAAAAGACCTTACGCAGTCCAGATTACACTTAGTCTGCTAAAAGCATATTCCACAGATGTAGATTCCAAAGACTTTTAGCCACTTTGTGACCTAATCTTTTTTTATCCAATAAATAGAAAACATACATCTCACTAAGAGCTAGGCGAACACAATCTTTAGAGGTAATAGTGTCTCTTTTAAAAAGAAGAATATTCCTTGTCTTCCATAGTGCAATTTTAATACAATTTATACTAATCCACAAAACCCGAGACTTCTCCACAGATAAAACATTATAAAATCCATATAAAATAACTTCATGATTTAAAAAATTAAGATCAGAAATGAATTTTAGTAAGGGTCCTATCAAAGTCCATATCTCTTGGGCGTAAAAACAGTTCCAAAAAATGTGTAAAACTGTTTCCTCACTAGGACACCCCATTCTCGGGCACTTTGCACTTCGACACAATCCTCTTCTGTGTTGGAATTCTCTGGTAGGCAAACATTGATGTGCTATCTGCCAGGCCAGATCTTTTAAGTCATTAGATAAGAATCCCATATTCACCATCCTCCAAACTTTTAGAGATTTCTCAGTGGAATAATTAGATATTAAGCAAATCTGTTCTATCTTCCTGATTTCAGGAACTAATTTTCGTGCATTACTACAAATTTCTTGACTAAAATTAGCAATGCCATAAATACGAATAATCTTTTCTAAAACCACATAGTGCGCTGGGGGAATAAATAAGATTGGGGACGTTAAAGGTAAGGTTATCCACTTTCTTTTTCTAAAAATGTGACCTGCAGCATATTTTAAAAAATAAGACCAATAACAGTTTCTTTGCAAGCCATTAAAACACATAGAAAAAAAGTGAATATATAAAAACCTTTTTAAATCAGGCACATCCTTACCCCCCAATTTCTTTGTCTTCATCATTACATCTCTCCTGAGTTTATCCATTTTAGACCCCCATAAAAAATGAAAGCAAATCTTGTTTAAAAACTTTAAGGTGCGTTCACTCGGTGGGAAAACCAAGCTTAAATATAGCATGATAGGTAGCAACAAAGCTTTCATTATCAGTACTTTTCCTTCTATTGTTAATTTCCTCATTTTCCAAAAACTTATTTTCTTTTGCACTTTCTCTTTGACGATGGACCAGCTTTCCTCTCCATTATTTTCATTGTCAAAGATGACACCCAAGATTTTGATTTTATCATATTGCACATTCACCTCCGTATTGCCCCAATTCCCTATTGCAAAGCAATCACATTTATTTTTATTTAATTTGAAGCCAGAGCCCTCACAAAAAAATTCTGTCTGTCTGATAGCACGTTTCAGGGATGGTTCATCTGAACATAGAATATTAACATCATCCATGTATGCTATCGTCTTTACGCTCTGTCCTCCACTTCCAGGGATTGGCACTCCTCTAATGAGCTTATCTTTTCTCAAAACATTCAACAGAAGTTCTATTGCACATATGAAAAGAATGGGTGATAGGGGGCACCCCTGTTTCACCCCAGACTGTAAACATACCTCTTGGGATAAAAAACCGTTAATTAAAATACGACTAAAACAGTTTTTATATAAAAGTGCAATTTTTCCAACAATAAAATCAGGAAAATTCATTTTCTTTAAAACCAACCATAAAAAATCATGAGAAACACGGTCATAAGCCTTTTGAAAATCCAAGGATAAAATTGCCAATTTCTGATCACATTGTTTCTGATACCATAAAACATCTTTTACAAGGTTTAGATGATCACTTATTTTCCTTCCAGGTACTCCGCATACTTGGTCACTGTGTATAACCTTAGCAATTACCTGCTTGAGCCTATTTGCTAAAATTTTTGCTAAAACCTTATAGTCTGTATTTAGCAGGGTAATAGGCCTCCAATTTTCTAATTTAGAGATGTCTCCTTTTTTAAAAATCAGAGTAACAACACCATCTCTCCAGGACGCAGGTAAAATCTCAGATTTAAAAGCACAGTTAAAAATACCTAAAAGATCATCTTTTAAAATGGACCAAAAACACAGATAAAATTCAACTGGCAACCCATCCGAACCAGGTGTTTTACCATTTAAAAAACTCTTAAAAGTGCTTAAAAGTTCAGGTAAAAAGATTTCATCACAAAGGCTCTCTTGGTCAGTTTTGTCAAGTTTTGAATCCAAGGTATCTAAAACATCATTAGTAAAGGAAATATCAATATCTTTTTTATTAAAAAGCTCCTGATAAAATACTTGTGCTTCTCGCAACATCTCTTCATTAGTTATCTTCCCTTCTATTACAGATATCATTTCTTTCTTTCCCACCACCTTCTTAAAAAAGAATCTTGAACACTTTTCATCATTCTCCAGACATTGCACTTTGCTGTTAAAAATCATTTCTTTTCCTTTTTGACTAATGGCATTTTTTATTTCATTCTTTGTCTGAGCAATAACATCATCCATCTCAAGCCCGGCTTGCTTTAGTTTATAATATGTTTGGATTTTAGTGTTTAACATTTTAAACCATAACTTTTTCTCCTTAGCCTTTTGGATGCCCACACGGATAAAAAACAGTTTAGTCCACTTTTTAACATCCTCCCACCAATCCAAAATATTTTTATATTGGGATTGACGCAATCTCCATTTGTTATAAGCAGCAATAAAATCATTTTTTGTTTTCATGTCCTCTAATAAAGTAGTGTTGAGCTTCCAAACGCCTCTGCCTTTCTCTAGGCCAGGTAAAGTGACATGTGCATATAATAACTTATGATCAGAGAAAATATTCGATAAAAGAGAAACATCAACTAGATTAAAACTTTCCGATAAAAAAATAAAATCAATCCTGGATTTGCAGACATTATTTTCCCATGTGTAACCAGGGTCGTCTGGGTATTTTCTCCTCCAGACATCGGTAAAGTTAAAATCCTCAGTCATACTCTTAATCTGTTTCTCTGTTTTATCCACTCTGACATGCACACTTCCACTCTCACGATGATCACCACTCATACAACAATTAAAATCTCCAGCCATTAAAATAGGTGTTGAACCTGGGATAAAAGCCTGAATATCATTAATCAAGTCGGCTCTCTCATTTTTTTCAGGAGAAGCATAGATGTTAAAAAGCTTAATCTCCGAGCCATTGTACTTAATATTAACTAATAGCGCTCTACCAGGTATAATTTCTAAGAAGGACAAAACTTGTACATCTGAACCTCTAAACAAGATCCCAACACCTGAAGATCTGTTCATATTGTCACCCGACCAGACCGATGGTCCCAAAGTCCAGCCACGACAAAGGTCCTCATAATTTGGACTATGTTCAATTCCACATTCTTGTAAAAAGAACAGAGAACAGTCCAAGGTCTCTAAAAAACTAAACAAAGCAGCCCTTCTCGTAGGGCTC
This sequence comes from Hyla sarda, assembly GCF_029499605.1. NCBI lineage: Eukaryota > Metazoa > Chordata > Amphibia > Anura > Hylidae > Hyla > Hyla sarda. Next base: position 18,807 of record NW_026608293.1, read on the forward strand.
TTTAGACCTCTCACATTAAGAGAGGAGCACTTTAAGGAAGCTATTCGCTACTGGAGTTTGAGTCCGATATGAAACCCACAGGTGACTCCGGGCTTTCGAACTCTTTGATATTTTTTGGATCGGACGCTGATCTTATAGAAGGCCTCCATGCATGTTGACTGTCCTCACATTCGTCTGAGCTTTTTTTGACAGGCCGTTTAATGCCAAGTTGTGGCTCATCTCCGAGTTCCTTCTTTCGCTTGATCTCCTTCACGCCAACCTCCATGGCTTCACTGCTCACTAGTGACCCTCCACCGCCAGAACCCTCCACAGAAGGTCTCCCCTCTGTCTCAGGCACAGCAGCAGAAAGGTCCATAAGCTCCGCCACGACATCAGAAGTTACAGCCGGCTTTTCTGAAGGCGCCTCAGACCGCTGGGGTGCTTTCGCAGGTGGTACTTCAGCTTGCACTACACCCACTCTCCCTGCTACACGGTCAGCCCACGATCTAGCTACACTGGAACGGAGACTGCAATCTTTAAAGGCATGGCCTTCTTCACCACAAATGTTGCAGACGATTTTAGCGCAGTCCTTAGAAACATGGCCTTCTTGATTGCACCGACCACAGCGAACTGTAGTGTCCGTGCAAACTTCCACAGTATGTCCGAATTTCTTACATTTCCTACAAAAAGTAGGCATCTCGGGATAAAACAAATAGCCCTTATCCCGACCGATAGAAAAGTTGGAGGGTGGATGACACAACCCTCCAATGCCAGTAGCATCCTCCTTCATTTTCACAAAAAACTTATGTTTCCCCGTCCATAGGTCTTCTGAATTCATCACCTTATGGGAATACTTAACAGAACTGCAGTATTTCCCCAAAAAGAGCTCAATATGGGACACAGTCACAAAGGGATTGTGCATACACACAACTAGAGGAATATCGCCTCCAGTATACAACACTGTGACCGTGATCCCATCAAGCTCAGCAAGGTCTTGATTGCTTTTCAGCTTCTCAAAAAGATTCTGGCATGCATAAGCAGAGTCCAGAGTTAGGATGAAGCTGCCCTTCCGAGGATCTCTGAGACAGACGATGTTCTCTTTCTTCACCCCAAGAAGCTTGTAGAGAGTTTCTTTCACAAAATAAGAAAGTTGGACGAGTTCTTGCTTGTCTTCAGCAACATCAAAGCGAAAGGAAAAACGAATCCGCGTTTCACCGGATGTAAGGTAACGGATGCGGACACCCATCTTGTCGATCGCCTTTTCGGTTCCTCGTAGCAGCCCCCCTTGGAAAAGGTAGGACAAACTCCCAGGATCCTCCTGACCAGACACTTGATCTAGCCAAAAGGCCGAGAAGCGATAACCGTGAAAGGGGCGGGCCCAACAAGGTCCCCTTCATGGGCACTATCACTGCTTGCTGTCAGGGAGGCTGCCAGACAATTTTCCATGCACACTCTGGGCTGGGGGGCAGTCAACCACCAGTACACACAGCAGAACCTAAACCCATACCATTATTGCTAAGCAGCAAGACAGGGGCCCATTGCACTCCCACGGGGCCTTTTTAAATGCAATCCATAACCCGGATTTGCCAGGAACCCTTCTTACTCCTCCTACTTGCATGTGACACTGGGCTTAGGATCTGCATAGGAAACACACACACAAGCACACACCTACCTTTGTTGCCTGCAGATGCCTCCTTGGCTGTCCCCAAACGGTATCAAACCAACACCCACGGGAAGCTGTAAGCATAGAGGACATGCCTGCACCCCATTGGACTTACCTGTGTGGGTTAAATCCGGGTTATTTGACAACCTATGGCGGTGATGGTTCTGCTCAGGCAGAGCAGTGCTGATGCTCCTCATAAAGCTGTCGCTGCTGTGAAGGTTCTAGGTGACATCACAAATCCCTATGGTTACATACACAACAAAGCTGGGTTGTTGTTGTTTACACTCTGCAAGGCCTGTGGAAGTGAGTGACATCATAGCACTGTAGTTCTGAGGGTTCAAGATGGATGCAACAATCTCCTGTTGCTTCTATGAAGGCCGTAATAGACGACATCACCAAACAGCTCCATAGTCACATACACAGCAAAGGAGAGATGTTGTTTACACCTAGTGATGTCAGTGGTATTGAGTGACATCACAGCACAGTGCTAAGGCTCCTGGGCCTGGACACAGCAGCGGCTGCAATATCTCAACGGAGAATACGTTTATATCTATGTGTGTGTGTGCGCATATATATATATATATATATATATATATATATATATATATATATATATTTCTCCGCCGAAATCACTTTTAAACCCATTTCCACCTTTTTTTCCCTTCTCTTCCTCTTACTTTTTTTTCACGTTTTTTTACGTTTTTCTCCTTTTCGCCTCTTTTCTGGGCGTATTATTCTTCTTTTTCTTCTTTTTTTTCGTCTAATGCATACCCCATCAGTGCAGCAATGCTTATTCAATACCGCCAGCAGATGGAGACACTGGGGGATAATTTTCTAAGGATTTATACTGATTTTTCCTGTCTGAATTTGTCGCACAGAAAGTTGCAGGCCAAATATGTGTGACATTTCTGCGACTTTAGCTTCTAGAGCATTTTTACAACATTATACATAGGTGCTGAATACATAAAAAGCGACTGTTCAGCGACAGACAAGTCGCATCGGCTGAAAGTAGGCCAGAATGTCAGTCCATGTTGGAGCAGGTTTAGATACAGTCTAAAGCATAGATCTCAAAGTCTGTGCACAGAATTTAGCAAGGGCCTCGCACCTTCTGATGCATCAGGTAGGTGCACAATAGCATAGCCTAACCCTCTGTACTTTGGTCTATATTGATGCGGGACATAGACAGCCAGCTGATGACCAATCCATTAGTGCAATGGATGGCTGGAAGCATTTGTCTTTGCCTTTGCAATACCACAGAAGCAATGCATGGTCAATGTACAGCAATGACACACCTGTGTGAACAGCCAGGAGACCCCCCCCCCCCCCCCCATGTTATGTTACATAGTTACATAGTTAGTACGGTCGAAAAAAGACATATGTCCATCAAGTTCAACCAGGGAATTAAGGGGTAGGGGTGTGGCGCGATATTGGGGAAGGGATGAGATTTTATATTTCTTCATAAGCATTAATCTTATTTTGTCAATTAGGAACATTCAGCACCCACCCGCTATCAAGGCAGCTGCCTATCATGTCATGCCCTACCTGCACAGGTGTGCTGGCTACTCAAATGATCCAATTAAGGAGGCCATTTAGTCAGCAGCAGCAGAAGTCCTGTGCCTGGACGCTCCAACAGGGGCCAGACACAAGCAGAAGCAGAAGCAGCAGAAGCAGCAGCAGCACCACCTTTTGTTTTTTGGCTGCAGCAGCAGCAAGGCCCACAGGGCTGGCTAGCTGGCTAGCCAGCAAGCAGGTAGCAATGAAAGTAGGAATCTTTCTTTTTAACCCTGTAAGGGGGTGGTGCACTGTACCCGAAGATACTGCCATATCGGGTCAATGCATAGGGCGACGGAAGCAAGCTTCGAAATCGGCCCCCGTTCTCAAAAATCCATTTAATATATGGTCCCCAGATAGGGGACGTATCAGATATTAAACTGATAAGAACAGATACTACACTTGATCTTAGCCAAAAGGCCGAGAAGCGATAACCGTGAAAGGGGCGGGCCCAACAAGGTCCCCTTCATGGGCACTATCACTGCTTGCTGTCAGGGAGGCTGCCAGACAATTTTCCATGCACACTCTGGGCTGGGGGGCAGTCAACCACCAGTACACACAGCAGAACCTAAACCCATACCATTATTGCTAAGCAGCAAGACAGGGGCCCATTGCACTCCCACGGGGCCTTTTTAAATGCAATCCATAACCCGGATTTGCCAGGAACCCTTCTTACTCCTCCTACTTGCATGTGACACTGGGCTTAGGATCTGCATAGGAAACACACACACAAGCACACACCTACCTTTGTTGCCTGCAGATGCCTCCTTGGCTGTCCCCAAACGGTATCAAACCAACACCCACGGGAAGCTGTAAGCATAGAGGACATGCCTGCACCCCATTGGACTTACCTGTGTGGGTTAAATCCGGGTTATTTGACAACCTATGGCGGTGATGGTTCTGCTCAGGCAGAGCAGTGCTGATGCTCCTCATAAAGCTGTCGCTGCTGTGAAGGTTCTAGGTGACATCACAAATCCCTATGGTTACATACACAACAAAGCTGGGTTGTTGTTGTTTACACTCTGCAAGGCCTGTGGAAGTGAGTGACATCATAGCACTGTAGTTCTGAGGGTTCAAGATGGATGCAACAATCTCCTGTTGCTTCTATGAAGGCCGTAATAGACGACATCACCAAACAGCTCCATAGTCACATACACAGCAAAGGAGAGATGTTGTTTACACCTAGTGATGTCAGTGGTATTGAGTGACATCACAGCACAGTGCTAAGGCTCCTGGGCCTGGACACAGCAGCGGCTGCAATATCTCAACGGAGAATACGTTTATATCTATATGTGTGTGTGCGCATATATATATATATATATATATATATATATATATATATATATTTCTCCGCCGAAATCACTTTTAAACCCATTTCCACCTTTTTTTCCCTTCTCTTCCTCTTACTTTTTTTTCACGTTTTTTTACGTTTTTCTCCTTTTCGCCTCTTTTCTGGGCGTATTATTCTTCTTTTTCTTCTTTTTTTTCGTCTAATGCATACCCCATCAGTGCAGCAATGCTTATTCAATACCGCCAGCAGATGGAGACACTGGGGGATAATTTTCTAAGGATTTATACTGATTTTTCCTGTCTGAATTTGTCGCACAGAAAGTTGCAGGCCAAATATGTGTGACATTTCTGCGACTTTAGCTTCTAGAGCATTTTTACAACATTATACATAGGTGCTGAATACATAAAAAGCGACTGTTCAGCGACAGACAAGTCGCATCGGCTGAAAGTAGGCCAGAATGTCAGTCCATGTTGGAGCAGGTTTAGATACAGTCTAAAGCATAGATCTCAAAGTCTGTGCACAGAATTTAGCAAGGGCCTCGCACCTTCTGATGCATCAGGTAGGTGCACAATAGCATAGCCTAACCCTCTGTACTTTGGTCTATATTGATGCGGGACATAGACAGCCAGCTGATGACCAATCCATTAGTGCAATGGATGGCTGGAAGCATTTGTCTTTGCCTTTGCAATACCACAGAAGCAATGCATGGTCAATGTACAGCAATGACACACCTGTGTGAACAGCCAGGAGACCCCCCCCCCCCCATGTTATGTTACATAGTTACATAGTTAGTACGGTCGAAAAAAGACATATGTCCATCAAGTTCAACCAGGGAATTAAGGGGTAGGGGTGTGGCGCGATATTGGGGAAGGGATGAGATTTTATATTTCTTCATAAGCATTAATCTTATTTTGTCAATTAGGAACATTCAGCACCCACCCGCTATCAAGGCAGCTGCCTATCATGTCATGCCCTACCTGCACAGGTGTGCTGGCTACTCAAATGATCCAATTAAGGAGGCCATTTAGTCAGCAGCAGCAGAAGTCCTGTGCCTGGACGCTCCAACAGGGGCCAGACACAAGCAGAAGCAGAAGCAGCAGAAGCAGCAGCAGCACCACCTTTTGTTTTTTGGCTGCAGCAGCAGCAAGGCCCACAGGGCTGGCTAGCTGGCTAGCCAGCAAGCAGGTAGCAATGAAAGTAGGAATCTTTCTTTTTAACCCTGTAAGGGGGTGGTGCACTGTACCCGAAGATACTGCCATATCGGGTCAATGCATAGGGCGACGGAAGCAAGCTTCGAAATCGGCCCCCGTTCTCAAAAATCCATTTAATATATGGTCCCCAGATAGGGGACGTATCAGATATTAAACTGATAAGAACAGATACTACACTTGATCTTAGCCAAAAGGCCGAGAAGCGATAACCGTGAAAGGGGCGGGCCCAACAAGGTCCCCTTCATGGGCACTATCACTGCTTGCTGTCAGGGAGGCTGCCAGACAATTTTCCATGCACACTCTGGGCTGGGGGGCAGTCAACCACCAGTACACACAGCAGAACCTAAACCCATACCATTATTGCTAAGCAGCAAGACAGGGGCCCATTGCACTCCCACGGGGCCTTTTTAAATGCAATCCATAACCCGGATTTGCCAGGAACCCTTCTTACTCCTCCTACTTGCATGTGACACTGGGCTTAGGATCTGCATAGGAAACACACACACAAGCACACACCTACCTTTGTTGCCTGCAGATGCCTCCTTGGCTGTCCCCAAACGGTATCAAACCAACACCCACGGGAAGCTGTAAGCATAGAGGACATGCCTGCACCCCATTGGACTTACCTGTGTGGGTTAAATCCGGGTTATTTGACAACCTATGGCGGTGATGGTTCTGCTCAGGCAGAGCAGTGCTGATGCTCCTCATAAAGCTGTCGCTGCTGTGAAGGTTCTAGGTGACATCACAAATCCCTATGGTTACATACACAACAAAGCTGGGTTGTTGTTGTTTACACTCTGCAAGGCCTGTGGAAGTGAGTGACATCATAGCACTGTAGTTCTGAGGGTTCAAGATGGATGCAACAATCTCCTGTTGCTTCTATGAAGGCCGTAATAGACGACATCACCAAACAGCTCCATAGTCACATACACAGCAAAGGAGAGATGTTGTTTACACCTAGTGATGTCAGTGGTATTGAGTGACATCACAGCACAGTGCTAAGGCTCCTGGGCCTGGACACAGCAGCGGCTGCAATATCTCAACGGAGAATACGTTTATATCTATGTGTGTGTGTGCGCATATATATATATATATATATATATATATATATATATATATATATATATATTTCTCCGCCGAAATCACTTTTAAACCCATTTCCACCTTTTTTTCCCTTCTCTTCCTCTTACTTTTTTTTCACGTTTTTTTACGTTTTTCTCCTTTTCGCCTCTTTTCTGGGCGTATTATTCTTCTTTTTCTTCTTTTTTTTCGTCTAATGCATACCCCATCAGTGCAGCAATGCTTATTCAATACCGCCAGCAGATGGAGACACTGGGGGATAATTTTCTAAGGATTTATACTGATTTTTCCTGTCTGAATTTGTCGCACAGAAAGTTGCAGGCCAAATATGTGTGACATTTCTGCGACTTTAGCTTCTAGAGCATTTTTACAACATTATACATAGGTGCTGAATACATAAAAAGCGACTGTTCAGCGACAGACAAGTCGCATCGGCTGAAAGTAGGCCAGAATGTCAGTCCATGTTGGAGCAGGTTTAGATACAGTCTAAAGCATAGATCTCAAAGTCTGTGCACAGAATTTAGCAAGGGCCTCGCACCTTCTGATGCATCAGGTAGGTGCACAATAGCATAGCCTAACCCTCTGTACTTTGGTCTATATTGATGCGGGACATAGACAGCCAGCTGATGACCAATCCATTAGTGCAATGGATGGCTGGAAGCATTTGTCTTTGCCTTTGCAATACCACAGAAGCAATGCATGGTCAATGTACAGCAATGACACACCTGTGTGAACAGCCAGGAGACCCCCCCCCCCCCCATGTTATGTTACATAGTTACATAGTTAGTACGGTCGAAAAAAGACATATGTCCATCAAGTTCAACCAGGGAATTAAGGGGTAGGGGTGTGGCGCGATATTGGGGAAGGGATGAGATTTTATATTTCTTCATAAGCATTAATCTTATTTTGTCAATTAGGAACATTCAGCACCCACCCGCTATCAAGGCAGCTGCCTATCATGTCATGCCCTACCTGCACAGGTGTGCTGGCTACTCAAATGATCCAATTAAGGAGGCCATTTAGTCAGCAGCAGCAGAAGTCCTGTGCCTGGACGCTCCAACAGGGGCCAGACACAAGCAGAAGCAGAAGCAGCAGAAGCAGCAGCAGCACCACCTTTTGTTTTTTGGCTGCAGCAGCAGCAAGGCCCACAGGGCTGGCTAGCTGGCTAGCCAGCAAGCAGGTAGCAATGAAAGTAGGAATCTTTCTTTTTAACCCTGTAAGGGGGTGGTGCACTGTACCCGAAGATACTGCCATATCGGGTCAATGCATAGGGCGACGGAAGCAAGCTTCGAAATCGGCCCCCGTTCTCAAAAATCCATTTAATATATGGTCCCCAGATAGGGGACGTATCAGATATTAAACTGATAAGAACAGATACTACACTTGATCTTAGCCAAAAGGCCGAGAAGCGATAACCGTGAAAGGGGCGGGCCCAACAAGGTCCCCTTCATGGGCACTATCACTGCTTGCTGTCAGGGAGGCTGCCAGACAATTTTCCATGCACACTCTGGGCTGGGGGGCAGTCAACCACCAGTACACACAGCAGAACCTAAACCCATACCATTATTGCTAAGCAGCAAGACAGGGGCCCATTGCACTCCCACGGGGCCTTTTTAAATGCAATCCATAACCCGGATTTGCCAGGAACCCTTCTTACTCCTCCTACTTGCATGTGACACTGGGCTTAGGATCTGCATAGGAAACACACACACAAGCACACACCTACCTTTGTTGCCTGCAGATGCCTCCTTGGCTGTCCCCAAACGGTATCAAACCAACACCCACGGGAAGCTGTAAGCATAGAGGACATGCCTGCACCCCATTGGACTTACCTGTGTGGGTTAAATCCGGGTTATTTGACAACCTATGGCGGTGATGGTTCTGCTCAGGCAGAGCAGTGCTGATGCTCCTCATAAAGCTGTCGCTGCTGTGAAGGTTCTAGGTGACATCACAAATCCCTATGGTTACATACACAACAAAGCTGGGTTGTTGTTGTTTACACTCTGCAAGGCCTGTGGAAGTGAGTGACATCATAGCACTGTAGTTCTGAGGGTTCTAGATGGATGCAACAATCTCCTGTTGCTTCTATGAAGGCCATAATAGACGACATCACCAAACAGCTCCATAGTCACATACACAGCAAAGGAGAGATGTTGTTTACACCTAGTGATGTCAGTGGTATTGAGTGACATCACAGCACAGTGCTAAGGCTCCTGGGCCTGGACACAGCAGCGGCTGCAATATCTCAACGGAGAATACGTTTATATCTATGTGTGTGTGTGCGCATATATATATATATATATATATATATATATATATATATATATATATATATATTTCTCCGCCGAAATCACTTTTAAACCCATTTCCACCTTTTTTTCCCTTCTCTTCCTCTTACTTTTTTTTCACGTTTTTTCACGTTTTTCTCCTTTTCGCCTCTTTTCTGGGCGTATTATTCTTCTTTTTCTTCTTTTTTTTCGTCTAATGCATACCCCATCAGTGCAGCAATGCTTATTCAATACCGCCAGCAGATGGAGACACTGGGGGATAATTTTCTAAGGATTTATACTGATTTTTCCTGTCTGAATTTGTCGCACAGAAAGTTGCAGGCCAAATATGTGTGACATTTCTGCGACTTTAGCTTCTAGAGCATTTTTACAACATTATACATAGGTGCTGAATACATAAAAAGCGACTGTTCAGCGACAGACAAGTCGCATCGGCTGAAAGTAGGCCAGAATGTCAGTCCATGTTGGAGCAGGTTTAGATACAGTCTAAAGCATAGATCTCAAAGTCTGTGCACAGAATTTAGCAAGGGCCTCGCACCTTCTGATGCATCAGGTAGGTGCACAATAGCATAGCCTAACCCTCTGTACTTTGGTCTATATTGATGCGGGACATAGACAGCCAGCTGATGACCAATCCATTAGTGCAATGGATGGCTGGAAGCATTTGTCTTTGCCTTTGCAATACCACAGAAGCAATGCATGGTCAATGTACAGCAATGACACACCTGTGTGAACAGCCAGGAGACCCCCCCCCCCCCATGTTATGTTACATAGTTACATAGTTAGTACGGTCGAAAAAAGACATATGTCCATCAAGTTCAACCAGGGAATTAAGGGGTAGGGGTGTGGCGCGATATTGGGGAAGGGATGAGATTTTATATTTCTTCATAAGCATTAATCTTATTTTGTCAATTAGGAACATTCAGCACCCACCCGCTATCAAGGCAGCTGCCTATCATGTCATGCCCTACCTGCACAGGTGTGTTGGCTACTCAAATGATCCAATTAAGGAGGCCATTTAGTCAGCAGCAGCAGAAGTCCTGTGCCTGGACGCTCCAACAGGGGCCAGACACAAGCAGAAGCAGAAGCAGCAGAAGCAGCAGCAGCACCACCTTTTGTTTTTTGGCTGCAGCAGCAGCAGCAAGGCCCACAGGGCTGGCTAGCTGGCTAGCCAGCAAGCAGGTAGCAATGAAAGTAGGAATCTTTCTTTTTAACCCTGTAAGGGGGTGGTGCACTGTACCCGAAGATACTGCCATATCGGGTCAATGCATAGGGCGACGGAAGCAAGCTTCGAAATCGGCCCCCGTTCTCAAAAATCCATTTAATATATGGTCCCCAGATAGGGGACGTATCAGATATTAAACTGATAAGAACAGATTTTTTTTTTTTTTTTTTTTTTTTATCTAAAGCCGAGGAACGTGCTTTCGATTCACCCAAAGTGCAAGAAAAAGTGCAAACGTGTTACACTAAAAAAACGTGCACAAAGGATGCGGTCTATCGCAAGCCCTTCTCCGATAGGAGAGAGGCCCCCCAACAAACCTTACCCTTCGCCTCCGGACCAAAAGGTACCTGCGAGGTTCCAGGTTCGATGTCCCTTTTCGCCGAAGCTACTAGGGGACCACAAATGCTCCCGGCATCCCCCTTGGCGTTGGCCAAGGTATCTGCCCGCAGAGCCGATTACGGTAGGTACCCTGCCAAAGCAGGAGTACCCGGGGTGTTTGCAGGGAGGTGCGGAACCTAATGGCCACACACACCTCCCCTAGACCGCCAGGAGGGACACCCAGAAGGGCTACCGCATCCTGACAAATCCTGTGAACACACAACACGCAAAAAGTGACACAGTGAGACAAAAAAGAAATAAATAAGTGAATGTGTGCAGATATACTGCCCGGACATCCGGCCGGATCTATAAAAATTTCTCTGATCCTAGCCAGAAGGCCGGGAATCAAGAGGTGAGTGCCACAAGGTGAAGAGATTATGGTGCCCGTGCTTCAACTCAGTGAGTCTATTCTCCCAGTGAGTTTCGGCACCTCGGGGTCACCACTCCCCGAGGCACAAAAGTACCTCGGCTCTAGACCCTCTCAGCCTCATGGCGAGACCCGGAGGGAACAGGTCACATCGGGGCAGCCGTCGAGCTGATTCCTCAGAACCAGCCCCGGAAAGCCCTGGTACACCTGCATCCTCCATGCAGCACCCATCCCCACCAGCATGAAAACTGATAAGAACAGATTTTTTACTTTTAGATATAATATTCTTAGACTAAAAGACCTTACGCAGTCCAGATTACACTTAGTCTGCTAAAAGCATATTCCACAGATGTAGATTCCAAAGACTTTTAGCCACTTTGTGACCTAATCTTTTTTTATCCAATAAATAGAAAACATACATCTCACTAAGAGCTAGGCGAACACAATTTTTAGAGGTAATAGTGTCTCTTTTAAAAAGAAGAATATTCCTCGTCTTCCATAGTGCAATTTTAATACAATTTATACTAATCCACAAAACCCGAGACTTCTCCACAGATAAAACATTATAAAATCCATATAAAATAACTTCATGATTTAAAAAATTAAGATCAGAAATGAATTTTAGTAAGGGTCCTATCAAATGCCATATCTCTTGGGCGTAAAAACAGTTCCAAAAAAGGTGTAAAACTGTTTCCTCACTAGGACACCCCATTCTCGGGCACTTTGCACTACGACACAATCCTCTTCTGTGTTGGAATTCTCTGGTAGGCAAACATTGATGTGCTATCTGCCAGGCCAGATCTTTTAAGTCATTAGATAAGAATCCCATATTCACCATCCTCCAAACTCTTAGAGATTTCTCAGTGGAATAATTAGATATTAAGCAAATCTGTTCTATCTTCCTGATTTCAGGAACTAATTTTCGTGCATTACTACAAATTTCTTGACTAAAATTAGCAATGCCATAAATACGAATAATCTTTTCTAAAACCACATAGTGCGCTGGGGGAATAAATAAGATTGGGGACGTTAAAGGTAAGGTTATCCACTTTCTTTTTCTAAAAATGTGACCTGCAGCATATTTTAAAAAATAAGACCAATAACAGTTTCTTTGCAAGCCATTAAAACACATAGAAAAAAAGTGAACATATAAAAACCTTTTTAAATCAGGCACATCCTTACCCCCCAATTTCTTTGTCTTCATCATTACATCTCTCCTGAGTTTATCCATTTTAGACCCCCATAAAAAATGAAAGCAAATCTTGTTTAAAAACTTTAAGGTGCGTTCACTCGGTGGGAAAACCAAGCTTAAATAAAGCATGATAGGTAGCAACAAAGCTTTCATTATCAGTACTTTTCCTTCTATTGTTAATTTCCTCATTTTCCAAAAACTTATTTTCTTTTGCACTTTCTCTTTGACGATGGACCAGCTTTCCTCTCCATTATTTTCATTGTCAAAGATGACACCCAAGATTTTGATTTTATCATATTGCACATTCACCTCCGTATTGCCCCAATTCCCTATTGCAAAGCAATCACATTTATTTTTATTTAATTTGAAGCCAGAGCCCTCACAAAAAAATTCTGTCTGTCTGATAGCACGTTTCAGGGATGGTTCATCTGAACATAGAATATTAACATCATCCATGTATGCTATCGTCTTTACGCTCTGTCCTCCACTTCCAGGGATTGGCACTCCTCTAATGAGCTTATCTTTTCTCAAAACATTCAACAGAGGTTCTATTGCACATATGAAAAGAATGGGTGATAGGGGGCACCCCTGTTTCACCCCAGACTGTAAACATACCTCTTGGGATAAAAAAACGTTAATTAAAATACGACTAAAACAGTTTTTATATAAAAGTGCAATTTTTCCAACAATAAAATCAGGAAAATTCATTTTCTTTAAAACCAACCATAAAAAATCATGAGAAACACGGTCATAAGCCTTTTGAAAATCCAAGGATAAAATTGCCAATTTCTGATCACATTGTTTCTGATACCATAAAACATCTTTTACAAGGTTTAGATGATCACTTATTTTCCTTCCAGGTACTCCGCATACTTGGTCACTGTGTATAACCTTAGCAATTACCTGCTTGAGCCTATTTGCTAAAATTTTTGCTAAAACCTTATAGTCTGTATTTAGCAGGGTAATAGGCCTCCAATTTTCTAATTTAGAGATGTCTCCTTTTTTAAAAATCAGAGTAACAACACCATCTCTCCAGGACGCAGGTAAAATCTCAGATTTAAAAGCACAGTTAAAAATACCTAAAAGATCATCTTTTAAAATGGACCAAAAACACAGATAAAATTCAACTGGCAACCCATCCGAACCAGGTGTTTTACCATTTAAAAAACTCTTAAAAGTGCTTAAAAGTTCAGGTAAAAAGATTTCATCACAAAGGCTCTCTTGGTCAGTTTTGTCAAGTTTTGAATCCAAGGTATCTAAAACATCATTAGTAAAGGAAATATCAATATCTTTTTTATTAAAAAGCTCCTGATAAAATACTTGTGCTTCTCGCAACATCTCTTCATTAGTTATCTTCCCTTCTATTACAGATATCATTTCTTTCTTTCCCACCACCTTCTTAAAAAAGAATCTCGAACACTTTTCATCATTCTCCAGACATTGCACCTTGCTGTTAAAAATCATTTCTTTTCCTTTTTGACTAATGGCATTTTTTATTTCATTCTTTGTCTGAGCAATAACATCATCCATCTCAAGCCCGGCTTGCTTTAGTTTATAATATGTTTGGATTTTAGTGTTTAACATTTTAAACCATAACTTTTTCTCCTTAGCCTTTTGGATGCCCACACGGATAAAAAACAGTTTGGTCCACTTTTTAACATCCTCCCACCAATCCAAAATATTTTTATATTGGGATTGACGCAATCTCCATTTGTTATAAGCAGCAATAAAATCATTTTTTGTTTTCATGTCCTCTAATAAAGTAGTGTTGAGCTTCCAAACGCCTTTGCCTTTCTCTAGGCCAGGTAAAGTGACATGTGCATATAATAACTTATGATCAGAGAAAATATTCGATAAAAGAGAAACATCAACTAGATTAAAACTTTCCGATAAAAAAATAAAATCAATCCTGGATTTGCAGACATTATTTTCCCATGTGTAACCAGGGTCGTCTGGGTATTTTCTCCTCCAGACATCGGTAAAGTTAAAATCCTCAGTCATACTCTTAATCTGTTTCTCTGTTTTATCCACTCTGACATGCACACTTCCACTCTCACGATGATCACCACTCATACAACAATTAAAATCTCCAGCCATTAAAATAGGTGTTGAACCTGGGATAAAAGCCTGAATATCATTAATCAAGTCGGCTCTCTCATTTTTTTCAGGAGAAGCATAGATGTTAAAAAGCTTAATCTCCGAGCCATTGTACTTAATATTAACTAATAGCGCTCTACCAGGTATAATTTCTAAGAAGGACAAAACTTGTACATCTGAACCTCTAAACAAGATCCCAACACCTGAAGATCTGTTCAGATTGTCACCCGACCAGACCGATGGTCCCAAAGTCCAGCTACGACAAAGGTCCTCATAATTTGGACTATGTTCAATTCCACATTCTTGTAAAAAGAACAGAGAACAGTCCAAGGTCTCTAAAAAACTAAACAAAGCAGCCCTTCTCGTAGGGCTCTTTAGACCTCTCACATTAAGAGAGGAGCACTTTAAGGAAGCTATTCGCTACTGGAGTTTGAGTCCGATATGAAACCCACAGGTGACTCCGGGCTTTCGAACTCTTTGATATTTTTTGGATCGGACGCTGATCTTATAGAAGGCCTCCATGCATGTTGACTGTCCTCACATTCGTCTGAGCTTTTTTTGACAGGCCGTTTAATGCCAAGTTGTGGCTCATCTCCAAGTTCCTTCTTCCGCTTGATCTCCTTCACGCCAACCTCCATGGCTTCACTGCTCACTAGTGACCCTCCACCACCAGAACCCTCCACAGAAGGTCTCCCCTCTGTCTCAGGCACAGCAGAAAGGTCCATAAGCTCCGCCACGACATGAGAAGTTACAGCCGGCTTTTCTGAAGGCGCCTCAGACCGCTGGGGTGCTTTCGCAGGTGGTACTTCAGCTTGCACTACACCCACTCTCCCCGCTACACGGTCAGCCCACGATCTAGCTACACTGGAACGGAGACTGCAATCTTTAAAGGCATGGCCTTCTTCACCACAAATGTTGCAGACGATTTTAGCACAGTCCTTAGAAACATGGCCTTCTTGATTGCACCGACCACAGCGAACTGTAGTGTCCGTGCAAACTTCCATAGTATGTCCGAATTTCTTACATTTCCTACAAAAAGTAGGCATCTCGGGATAAAACAAATAGCCCTTATCCCGACCGATAGAAAAGTTGGAGGGTGGATGACACAACCCTCCAATGCCAGTAGCATCCTCTTTCATTTTCACAAAAAACTTATGTTTCCCCGTCCATAGGTCTTCTGAATTCATCACCTTATGGGAATACTTAACAGAACTGCAGTATTTCCCCAAAAAGAGCTCAATATGGGACACAGTCACAAAGGGATTGTGCATACACACAACTAGAGGAATATCGCCTCCAGTATACAACACTGTGACCGTGATCCCATCAAGCTCAGCAAGGTCTTGATTGCTTTTCAGCTTCTCAAAAAGATTCTGGCATGCATAAGCAGAGTCCAGAGTTAGGATGAAGCTGCCCTTCCGAGGATCTCTGAGACAGACGATGTTCTCTTTCTTCACCCCAAGAAGCTTGTAGAGAGTTTCTTTCACAAAATAAGAAAGTTGGACGAGTTCTTGTTTGTCTTCATCAACATCAAAGCGAAAGGAAAAACGAATCCGCGTTTCACCGGATGTAAGGTAACGGATGCGAACACCCATCTTGTCGATCGCCTTTTCGGTTCCTCGTAGCAGCCCCCCTTGAAAAAGGTAGGACAAACTCCCAGGATCCTCCTGACCAGACACTTGATCTAGCCAAAAGGCCGAGAAGCGATAACCGTGAAAGGGGCGGGCCCAACAAGGTCCCCTTCATGGGCACTATCACTGCTTGCTGTCAGGGAGGCTGCCAGACAATTTTCCATGCACACTCTGGGCTGGGGGGCAGTCAACCACCAGTACACACAGCAGAACCTAAACCCATACCATTATTGCTAAGCAGCAAGACAGGGGCCCATTGCACTCCCACGGGGCCTTTTTAAATGCAATCCATAACCCGGATTTGCCAGGAACCCTTCTTACTCCTCCTACTTGCATGTGACACTGGGCTTAGGATCTGCATAGGAAACACACACACAAGCACACACCTACCTTTGTTGCCTGCAGATGCCTCCTTGGCTGTCCCCAAACGGTATCAAACCAACACCCACGGGAAGCTGTAAGCATAGAGGACATGCCTGCACCCCATTGGACTTACCTGTGTGGGTTAAATCCGGGTTATTTGACAACCTATGGCGGTGATGGTTCTGCTCAGGCAGAGCAGTGCTGATGCTCCTCATAAAGCTGTCGCTGCTGTGAAGGTTCTAGGTGACATCACAAATCCCTATGGTTACATACACAACAAAGCTGGGTTGTTGTTGTTTACACTCTGCAAGGCCTGTGGAAGTGAGTGACATCATAGCACTGTAGTTCTGAGGGTTCAAGATGGATGCAACAATCTCCTGTTGCTTCTATGAAGGCCGTAATAGACGACATCACCAAACAGCTCCATAGTCACATACACAGCAAAGGAGAGATGTTGTTTACACCTAGTGATGTCAGTGGTATTGAGTGACATCACAGCACAGTGCTAAGGCTCCTGGGCCTGGACACAGCAGCGGCTGCAATATCTCAACGGAGAATACGTTTATATCTATGTGTGTGTGTGCGCATATATATATATATATATATATATATATATATATATATATATATATATATATATATTTCTCCGCCGAAATCACTTTTAAACCCATTTCCACCTTTTTTTCCCTTCTCTTCCTCTTACTTTTTTTTCACGTTTTTTTACGTTTTTCTCCTTTTCGCCTCTTTTCTGGGCGTATTATTCTTCTTTTTCTTCTTTTTTTTCGTCTAATGCATACCCCATCAGTGCAGCAATGCTTATTCAATACCGCCAGCAGATGGAGACACTGGGGGATAATTTTCTAAGGATTTATACTGATTTTTCCTGTCTGAATTTGTCGCACAGAAAGTTGCAGGCCAAATATGTGTGACATTTCTGCGACTTTAGCTTCTAGAGCATTTTTACAACATTATACATAGGTGCTGAATACATAAAAAGCGACTGTTCAGCGACAGACAAGTCGCATCGGCTGAAAGTAGGCCAGAATGTCAGTCCATGTTGGAGCAGGTTTAGATACAGTCTAAAGCATAGATCTCAAAGTCTGTGCACAGAATTTAGCAAGGGCCTCGCACCTTCTGATGCATCAGGTAGGTGCACAATAGCATAGCCTAACCCTCTGTACTTTGGTCTATATTGATGCGGGACATAGACAGCCAGCTGATGACCAATCCATTAGTGCAATGGATGGCTGGAAGCATTTGTCTTTGCCTTTGCAATACCACAGAAGCAATGCATGGTCAATGTACAGCAATGACACACCTGTGTGAACAGCCAGGAGACCCCCCCCCCCCATGTTATGTTACATAGTTACATAGTTAGTACGGTCGAAAAAAGACATATGTCCATCAAGTTCAACCAGGGAATTAAGGGGTAGGGGTGTGGCGCGATATTGGGGAAGGGATGAGATTTTATATTTCTTCATAAGCATTAATCTTATTTTGTCAATTAGGAACATTCAGCACCCACCCGCTATCAAGGCAGCTGCCTATCATGTCATGCCCTACCTGCACAGGTGTGCTGGCTACTCAAATGATCCAATTAAGGAGGCCATTTAGTCAGCAGCAGCAGAAGTCCTGTGCCTGGACGCTCCAACAGGGGCCAGACACAAGCAGAAGCAGAAGCAGCAGAAGCAGCAGAAGCAGCAGCAGCACCACCTTTTGTTTTTTGGCTGCAGCAGCAGCAAGGCCCACAGGGCTGGCTAGCTGGCTAGCCAGCAAGCAGGTAGCAATGAAAGTAGGAATCTTTCTTTTTAACCCTGTAAGGGGGTGGTGCACTGTACCCGAAGATACTGCCATATCGGGTCAATGCATAGGGCGACGGAAGCAAGCTTCGAAATCGGCCCCCGTTCTCAAAAATCCATTTAATATATGGTCCCCAGATAGGGGACGTATCAGATATTAAACTGATAAGAACAGATACTACACTTGATCTTAGCCAAAAGGCCGAGAAGCGATAACCGTGAAAGGGGCGGGCCCAACAAGGTCCCCTTCATGGGCACTATCACTGCTTGCTGTCAGGGAGGCTGCCAGACAATTTTCCATGCACACTCTGGGCTGGGGGGCAGTCAACCACCAGTACACACAGCAGAACCTAAACCCATACCATTATTGCTAAGCAGTAAGACAGGGGCCCATTGCACTCCCACGGGGCCTTTTTAAATGCAATCCATAACCCGGATTTGCCAGGAACCCTTCTTACTCCTCCTACTTGCATGTGACACTGGGCTTAGGATCTGCATAGGAAACACACACACAAGCACACACCTACCTTTGTTGCCTGCAGATGCCTCCTTGGCTGTCCCCAAACGGTATCAAACCAACACCCACGGGAAGCTGTAAGCATAGAGGACATGCCTGCACCCCATTGGACTTACCTGTGTGGGTTAAATCCGGGTTATTTGACAACCTATGGCGGTGATGGTTCTGCTCAGGCAGAGCAGTGCTGATGCTCCTCATAAAGCTGTCGCTGCTGTGAAGGTTCTAGGTGACATCACAAATCCCTATGGTTACATACACAACAAAGCTGGGTTGTTGTTGTTTACACTCTGCAAGGCCTGTGGAAGTGAGTGACATCATAGCACTGTAGTTCTGAGGGTTCAAGATGGATGCAACAATCTCCTGTTGCTTCTATGAAGGCCGTAATAGACGACATCACCAAACAGCTCCATAGTCACATACACAGCAAAGGAGAGATGTTGTTTACACCTAGTGATGTCAGTGGTATTGAGTGACATCACAGCACAGTGCTAAGGCTCCTGGGCCTGGACACAGCAGCGGCTGCAATATCTCAACGGAGAATACGTTTATATCTATGTGTGTGTGTGCGCATATATATATATATATATATATATATATATATATTTCTCCGCCGAAATCACTTTTAAACCCATTTCCACCTTTTTTTCCCTTCTCTTCCTCTTACTTTTTTTTCACGTTTTTTTACGTTTTTCTCCTTTTCGCCTCTTTTCTGGGCGTATTATTCTTCTTTTTCTTCTTTTTTTTTCGTCTAATGCATACCCCATCAGTGCAGCAATGCTTATTCAATACCGCCAGCAGATGGAGACACTGGGGGATAATTTTCTAAGGATTTATACTGATTTTTCCTGTCTGAATTTGTCGCACAGAAAGTTGCAGGCCAAATATGTGTGACATTTCTGCGACTTTAGCTTCTAGAGCATTTTTACAACATTATACATAGGTGCTGAATACATAAAAAGCGACTGTTCAGCGACAGACAAGTCGCATCGGCTGAAAGTAGGCCAGAATGTCAGTCCATGTTGGAGCAGGTTTAGATACAGTCTAAAGCATAGATCTCAAAGTCTGTGCACAGAATTTAGCAAGGGCCTCGCACCTTCTGATGCATCAGGTAGGTGCACAATAGCATAGCCTAACCCTCTGTACTTTGGTCTATATTGATGCGGGACATAGACAGCCAGCTGATGACCAATCCATTAGTGCAATGGATGGCTGGAAGCATTTGTCTTTGCCTTTGCAATACCACAGAAGCAATGCATGGTCAATGTACAGCAATGACACACCTGTGTGAACAGCCAGGAGACCCCCCCCCCCATGTTATGTTACATAGTTACATAGTTAGTACGGTCGAAAAAAGACATATGTCCATCAAGTTCAACCAGGGAATTAAGGGGTAGGGGTGTGGCGCGATATTGGGGAAGGGATGAGATTTTATATTTCTTCATAAGCATTAATCTTATTTTGTCAATTAGGAACATTCAGCACCCACCCGCTATCAAGGCAGCTGCCTATCATGTCATGCCCTACCTGCACAGGTGTGCTGGCTACTCAAATGATCCAATTAAGGAGGCCATTTAGTCAGCAGCAGCAGAAGTCCTGTGCCTGGACGCTCCAACAGGGGCCAGACACAAGCAGAAGCAGCAGAAGCAGCAGCAGCACCACCTTTTGTTTTTTGGCTGCAGCAGCAGCAAGGCCCACAGGGCTGGCTAGCTGGCTAGCCAGCAAGCAGGTAGCAATGAAAGTAGGAATCTTTCTTTTTAACCCTGTAAGGGGGTGGTGCACTGTACCCGAAGATACTGCCATATCGGGTCAATGCATAGGGCGACGGAAGCAAGCTTCGAAATCGGCCCCCGTTCTCAAAAATCCATTTAATATATGGTCCCCAGATAGGGGACGTATCAGATATTAAACTGATAAGAACAGATACTACACTTGATCTTAGCCAAAAGGCCGAGAAGCGATAACCGTGAAAGGGGCGGGCCCAACAAGGTCCCCTTCATGGGCACTATCACTGCTTGCTGTCAGGGAGGCTGCCAGACAATTTTCCATGCACACTCTGGGCTGGGGGGCAGTCAACCACCAGTACACACAGCAGAACCTAAACCCATTCCATTATTGCTAAGCAGCAAGACAGGGGCCCATTGCACTCCCACGGGGCCTTTTTAAATGCAATCCATAACCCGGATTTGCCAGGAACCCTTCTTACTCCTCCTACTTGCATGTGACACTGGGCTTAGGATCTGCATAGGAAACACACACACAAGCACACACCTACCTTTGTTGCCTGCAGATGCCTCCTTGGCTGTCCCCAAACGGTATCAAACCAACACCCACGGGAAGCTGTAAGCATAGAGGACATGCCTGCACCCCATTGGACTTACCTGTGTGGGTTAAATCCGGGTTATTTGACAACCTATGGCGGTGATGGTTCTGCTCAGGCAGAGCAGTGCTGATGCTCCTCATAAAGCTGTCGCTGCTGTGAAGGTTCTAGGTGACATCACAAATCCCTATGGTTACATACACAACAAAGCTGGGTTGTTGTTGTTTACACTCTGCAAGGCCTGTGGAAGTGAGTGACATCATAGCACTGTAGTTCTGAGGGTTCAAGATGGATGCAACAATCTCCTGTTGCTTCTATGAAGGCCGTAATAGACGACATCACCAAACAGCTCCATAGTCACATACACAGCAAAGGAGAGATGTTGTTTACACCTAGTGATGTCAGTGGTATTGAGTGACATCACAGCACAGTGCTAAGGCTCCTGGGCCTGGACACAGCAGCGGCTGCAATATCTCAACGGAGAATACGTTTATATCTATGTGTGTGTGTGCGCATATATATATATATATATATATATATATATATATATATATTTCTCCGCCGAAATCACTTTTAAACCCATTTCCACCTTTTTTTCCCTTCTCTTCCTCTTACTTTTTTTTCACGTTTTTTTACGTTTTTCTCCTTTTCGCCTCTTTTCTGGGCGTATTATTCTTCTTTTTCTTCTTTTTTTTCGTCTAATGCATACCCCATCAGTGCAGCAATGCTTATTCAATACCGCCAGCAGATGGAGACACTGGGGGATAATTTTCTAAGGATTTATACTGATTTTTCCTGTCTGAATTTGTCGCACAGAAAGTTGCAGGCCAAATATGTGTGACATTTCTGCGACTTTAGCTTCTAGAGCATTTTTACAACATTATACATAGGTGCTGAATACATAAAAAGCGACTGTTCAGCGACAGACAAGTCGCATCGGCTGAAAGTAGGCCAGAATGTCAGTCCATGTTGGAGCAGGTTTAGATACAGTCTAAAGCATAGATCTCAAAGTCTGTGCACAGAATTTAGCAAGGGCCTCGCACCTTCTGATGCATCAGGTAGGTGCACAATAGCATAGCCTAACCCTCTGTACTTTGGTCTATATTGATGCGGGACATAGACAGCCAGCTGATGACCAATCCATTAGTGCAATGGATGGCTGGAAGCATTTGTCTTTGCCTTTGCAATACCACAGAAGCAATGCATGGTCAATGTACAGCAATGACACACCTGTGTGAACAGCCAGGAGACCCCCCCCCCCCCATGTTATGTTACATAGTTACATAGTTAGTACGGTCGAAAAAAGACATATGTCCATCAAGTTCAACCAGGGAATTAAGGGGTAGGGGTGTGGCGCGATATTGGGGAAGGGATGAGATTTTATATTTCTTCATAAGCATTAATCTTATTTTGTCAATTAGGAACATTCAGCACCCACCCGCTATCAAGGCAGCTGCCTATCATGTCATGCCCTACCTGCACAGGTGTGCTGGCTACTCAAATGATCCAATTAAGGAGGCCATTTAGTCAGCAGCAGCAGAAGTCCTGTGCCTGGACGCTCCAACAGGGGCCAGACACAAGCAGAAGCAGAAGCAGCAGAAGCAGCAGCAGCACCACCTTTTGTTTTTTGGCTGCAGCAGCAGCAAGGCCCACAGGGCTGGCTAGCTGGCTAGCCAGCAAGCAGGTAGCAATGAAAGTAGGAATCTTTCTTTTTAACCCTGTAAGGGGGTGGTGCACTGTACCCGAAGATACTGCCATATCGGGTCAATGCATAGGGCGACGGAAGCAAGCTTCGAAATCGGCCCCCGTTCTCAAAAATCCATTTAATATATGGTCCCCAGATAGGGGACGTATCAGATATTAAACTGATAAGAACAGATACTACACTTGATCTTAGCCAAAAGGCCGAGAAGCGATAACCGTGAAAGGGGCGGGCCCAACAAGGTCCCCTTCATGGGCACTATCACTGCTTGCTGTCAGGGAGGCTGCCAGACAATTTTCCATGCACACTCTGGGCTGGGGGGCAGTCAACCACCAGTACACACAGCAGAACCTAAACCCATACCATTATTGCTAAGCAGCAAGACAGGGGCCCATTGCACTCCCACGGGGCCTTTTTAAATGCAATCCATAACCCGGATTTGCCAGGAACCCTTCTTACTCCTCCTACTTGCATGTGACACTGGGCTTAGGATCTGCATAGGAAACACACACACAAGCACACACCTACCTTTGTTGCCTGCAGATGCCTCCTTGGCTGTCCCCAAACGGTATCAAACCAACACCCACGGGAAGCTGTAAGCATAGAGGACATGCCTGCACCCCATTGGACTTACCTGTGTGGGTTAAATCCGGGTTATTTGACAACCTATGGCGGTGATGGTTCTGCTCAGGCAGAGCAGTGCTGATGCTCCTCATAAAGCTGTCGCTGCTGTGAAGGTTCTAGGTGACATCACAAATCCCTATGGTTACATACACAACAAAGCTGGGTTGTTGTTGTTTACACTCTGCAAGGCCTGTGGAAGTGAGTGACATCATAGCACTGTAGTTCTGAGGGTTCAAGATGGATGCAACAATCTCCTGTTGCTTCTATGAAGGCCGTAATAGACGACATCACCAAACAGCTCCATAGTCACATACACAGCAAAGGAGAGATGTTGTTTACACCTAGTGATGTCAGTGGTATTGAGTGACATCACAGCACAGTGCTAAGGCTCCTGGGCCTGGACACAGCAGCGGCTGCAATATCTCAACGGAGAATACGTTTATATCTATGTGTGTGTGTGCGCATATATATATATATATATATATATATATATATATATATATATTTCTCCGCCGAAATCACTTTTAAACCCATTTCCACCTTTTTTTCCCTTCTCTTCCTCTTACTTTTTTTTCACGTTTTTTTACGTTTTTCTCCTTTTCGCCTCTTTTCTGGGCGTATTATTCTTCTTTTTCTTCTTTTTTTTCGTCTAATGCATACCCCATCAGTGCAGCAATGCTTATTCAATACCGCCAGCAGATGGAGACACTGGGGGATAATTTTCTAAGGATTTATACTGATTTTTCCTGTCTGAATTTGTCGCACAGAAAGTTGCAGGCCAAATATGTGTGACATTTCTGCGACTTTAGCTTCTAGAGCATTTTTACAACATTATACATAGGTGCTGAATACATAAAAAGCGACTGTTCAGCGACAGACAAGTCGCATCGGCTGAAAGTAGGCCAGAATGTCAGTCCATGTTGGAGCAGGTTTAGATACAGTCTAAAGCATAGATCTCAAAGTCTGTGCACAGAATTTAGCAAGGGCCTCGCACCTTCTGATGCATCAGGTAGGTGCACAATAGCATAGCCTAACCCTCTGTACTTTGGTCTATATTGATGCGGGACATAGACAGCCAGCTGATGACCAATCCATTAGTGCAATGGATGGCTGGAAGCATTTGTCTTTGCCTTTGCAATACCACAGAAGCAATGCATGGTCAATGTACAGCAATGACACACCTGTGTGAACAGCCAGGAGACCCCCCCCCCCATGTTATGTTACATAGTTACATAGTTAGTACGGTCGAAAAAAGACATATGTCCATCAAGTTCAACCAGGGAATTAAGGGGTAGGGGTGTGGCGCGATATTGGGGAAGGGATGAGATTTTATATTTCTTCATAAGCATTAATCTTATTTTGTCAATTAGGAACATTCAGCACCCACCCGCTATCAAGGCAGCTGCCTATCATGTCATGCCCTACCTGCACAGGTGTGCTGGCTACTCAAATGATCCAATTAAGGAGGCCATTTAGTCAGCAGCAGCAGAAGTCCTGTGCCTGACGCTCCAACAGGGGCCAGACACAAGCAGAAGCAGAAGCAGCAGAAGCAGCAGCAGCACCACCTTTTGTTTTTTGGCTGCAGCAGCAGCAAGGCCCACAGGGCTGGCTAGCTGGCTAGCCAGCAAGCAGGTAGCAATGAAAGTAGGAATCTTTCTTTTTAACCCTGTAAGGGGGTGGTGCACTGTACCCGAAGATACTGCCATATCGGGTCAATGCATAGGGCGACGGAAGCAAGCTTCGAAATCGGCCCCCGTTCTCAAAAATCCATTTAATATATGGTCCCCAGATAGGGGACGTATCAGATATTAAACTGATAAGAACAGATACTACACTTGATCTTAGCCAAAAGGCCGAGAAGCGATAACCGTGAAAGGGGCGGGCCCAACAAGGTCCCCTTCATGGGCACTATCACTGCTTGCTGTCAGGGAGGCTGCCAGACAATTTTCCATGCACACTCTGGGCTGGGGGGCAGTCAACCACCAGTACACACAGCAGAACCTAAACCCATACCATTATTGCTAAGCAGCAAGACAGGGGCCCATTGCACTCCCACGGGGCCTTTTTAATGCAATCCATAACCCGGATTTGCCAGGAACCCTTCTTACTCCTCCTACTTGCATGTGACACTGGGCTTAGGATCTGCATAGGAAACACACACACAAGCACACACCTACCTTTGTTGCCTGCAGATGCCTCCTTGGCTGTCCCCAAACGGTATCAAACCAACACCCACGGGAAGCTGTAAGCATAGAGGACATGCCTGCACCCCATTGGACTTACCTGTGTGGGTTAAATCCGGGTTATTTGACAACCTATGGCGGTGATGGTTCTGCTCAGGCAGAGCAGTGCTGATGCTCCTCATAAAGCTGTCGCTGCTGTGAAGGTTCTAGGTGACATCACAAATCCCTATGGTTACATACACAACAAAGCTGGGTTGTTGTTGTTTACACTCTGCAAGGCCTGTGGAAGTGAGTGACATCATAGCACTGTAGTTCTGAGGGTTCTAGATGGATGCAACAATCTCCTGTTGCTTCTATGAAGGCCGTAATAGACGACATCACCAAACAGCTCCATAGTCACATACACAGCAAAGGAGAGATGTTGTTTACACCTAGTGATGTCAGTGGTATTGAGTGACATCACAGCACAGTGCTAAGGCTCCTGGGCCTGGACACAGCAGCGGCTGCAATATCTCAACGGAGAATACGTTTATATCTATGTGTGTGTGTGCGCATATATATATATATATATATATATATATATATATATATATATATATATATTTCTCCGCCGAAATCACTTTTAAACCCATTTCCACCTTTTTTTCCCTTCTCTTCCTCTTACTTTTTTTCACGTTTTTTTACGTTTTTCTCCTTTTCGCCTCTTTTCTGGGCGTATTATTCTTCTTTTTCTTCTTTTTTTTCGTCTAATGCATACCCCATCAGTGCAGCAATGCTTATTCAATACCGCCAGCAGATGGAGACACTGGGGGATAATTTTCTAAGGATTTATACTGATTTTTCCTGTCTGAATTTGTCGCACAGAAAGTTGCAGGCCAAATATGTGTGACATTTCTGCGACTTTAGCTTCTAGAGCATTTTTACAACATTATACATAGGTGCTGAATACATAAAAAGCGACTGTTCAGCGACAGACAAGTCGCATCGGCTGAAAGTAGGCCAGAATGTCAGTCCATGTTGGAGCAGGTTTAGATACAGTCTAAAGCATAGATCTCAAAGTCTGTGCACAGAATTTAGCAAGGGCCTCGCACCTTCTGATGCATCAGGTAGGTGCACAATAGCATAGCCTAACCCTCTGTACTTTGGTCTATATTGATGCGGGACATAGACAGCCAGCTGATGACCAATCCATTAGTGCAATGGATGGCTGGAAGCATTTGTCTTTGCCTTTGCAATACCACAGAAGCAATGCATGGTCAATGTACAGCAATGACACACCTGTGTGAACAGCCAGGAGACCCCCCCCCCCCATGTTATGTTACATAGTTACATAGTTAGTACGGTCGAAAAAAGACATATGTCCATCAAGTTCAACCAGGGAATTAAGGGGTAGGGGTGTGGCGCGATATTGGGGAAGGGATGAGATTTTATATTTCTTCATAAGCATTAATCTTATTTTGTCAATTAGGAACATTCAGCACCCACCCGCTATCAAGGCAGCTGCCTATCATGTCATGCCCTACCTGCACAGGTGTGCTGGCTACTCAAATGATCCAATTAAGGAGGCCATTTAGTCAGCAGCAGCAGAAGTCCTGTGCCTGGACGCTCCAACAGGGGCCAGACACAAGCAGAAGCAGAAGCAGCAGAAGCAGCAGCAGCACCACCTTTTGTTTTTTGGCTGCAGCAGCAGCAAGGCCCACAGGGCTGGCTAGCCAGCAAGCAGGTAGCAATGAAAGTAGGAATCTTTCTTTTTAACCCTGTAAGGGGGTGGTGCACTGTACCCGAAGATACTGCCATATCGGGTCAATGCATAGGGCGACGGAAGCAAGCTTCGAAATCGGCCCCCGTTCTCAAAAATCCATTTAATATATGGTCCCCAGATAGGGGACGTATCAGATATTAAACTGATAAGAACAGATACTACACTTGATCTTAGCCAAAAGGCCGAGAAGCGATAACCGTGAAAGGGGCGGGCCCAACAAGGTCCCCTTCATGGGCACTATCACTGCTTGCTGTCAGGGAGGCTGCCAGACAATTTTCCATGCACACTCTGGGCTGGGGGGCAGTCAACCACCAGTACACACAGCAGAACCTAAACCCATACCATTATTGCTAAGCAGCAAGACAGGGGCCCATTGCACTCCCACGGGGCCTTTTTAAATGCAATCCATAACCCGGATTTGCCAGGAACCCTTCTTACTCCTCCTACTTGCATGTGACACTGGGCTTAGGATCTGCATAGGAAACACACACACAAGCACACACCTACCTTTGTTGCCTGCAGATGCCTCCTTGGCTGTCCCCAAACGGTATCAAACCAACACCCACGGGAAGCTGTAAGCATAGAGGACATGCCTGCACCCCATTGGACTTACCTGTGTGGGTTAAATCCGGGTTATTTGACAACCTATGGCGGTGATGGTTCTGCTCAGGCAGAGCAGTGCTGATGCTCCTCATAAAGCTGTCGCTGCTGTGAAGGTTCTAGGTGACATCACAAATCCCTATGGTTACATACACAACAAAGCTGGGTTGTTGTTGTTTACACTCTGCAAGGCCTGTGGAAGTGAGTGACATCATAGCACTGTAGTTCTGAGGGTTCAAGATGGATGCAACAATCTCCTGTTGCTTCTATGAAGGCCGTAATAGACGACATCACCAAACAGCTCCATAGTCACATACACAGCAAAGGAGAGATGTTGTTTACACCTAGTGATGTCAGTGGTATTGAGTGACATCACAGCACAGTGCTAAGGCTCCTGGGCCTGGACACAGCAGCGGCTGCAATATCTCAACGGAGAATACGTTTATATCTATGTGTGTGTGTGCGCATATATATATATATATATATATATATATATATATATATATATTTCTCCGCCGAAATCACTTTTAAACCCATTTCCACCTTTTTTTCCCTTCTCTTCCTCTTACTTTTTTTCACGTTTTTTTACGTTTTTCTCCTTTTCGCCTCTTTTCTGGGCGTATTATTCTTCTTTTTCTTCTTTTTTTTCGTCTAATGCATACCCCATCAGTGCAGCAATGCTTATTCAATACCGCCAGCAGATGGAGACACTGGGGGATAATTTTCTAAGGATTTATACTGATTTTTCCTGTCTGAA
Source organism: Hyla sarda (assembly GCF_029499605.1). Taxonomy (NCBI): domain Eukaryota; kingdom Metazoa; phylum Chordata; class Amphibia; order Anura; family Hylidae; genus Hyla; species Hyla sarda. The sequence goes on from NW_026608293.1 coordinate 47,381, forward strand.
TTTGTCGCACAGAAAGTTGCAGGCCAAATATGTGTGACATTTCTGCGACTTTAGCTTCTAGAGCATTTTTACAACATTATACATAGGTGCTGAATACATAAAAAGCGACTGTTCAGCGACAGACAAGTCGCATCGGCTGAAAGTAGGCCAGAATGTCAGTCCATGTTGGAGCAGGTTTAGATACAGTCTAAAGCATAGATCTCAAAGTCTGTGCACAGAATTTAGCAAGGGCCTCGCACCTTCTGATGCATCAGGTAGGTGCACAATAGCATAGCCTAACCCTCTGTACTTTGGTCTATATTGATGCGGGACATAGACAGCCAGCTGATGACCAATCCATTAGTGCAATGGATGGCTGGAAGCATTTGTCTTTGCCTTTGCAATACCACAGAAGCAATGCATGGTCAATGTACAGCAATGACACACCTGTGTGAACAGCCAGGAGACCCCCCCCCCCATGTTATGTTACATAGTTACATAGTTAGTACGGTCGAAAAAAGACATATGTCCATCAAGTTCAACCAGGGAATTAAGGGGTAGGGGTGTGGCGCGATATTGGGGAAGGGATGAGATTTTATATTTCTTCATAAGCATTAATCTTATTTTGTCAATTAGGAACATTCAGCACCCACCCGCTATCAAGGCAGCTGCCTATCATGTCATGCCCTACCTGCACAGGTGTGCTGGCTACTCAAATGATCCAATTAAGGAGGCCATTTAGTCAGCAGCAGCAGAAGTCCTGTGCCTGGACGCTCCAACAGGGGCCAGACACAAGCAGAAGCAGAAGCAGCAGAAGCAGCAGCAGCACCACCTTTTGTTTTTTGGCTGCAGCAGCAGCAAGGCCCACAGGGCTGGCTAGCTGGCTAGCCAGCAAGCAGGTAGCAATGAAAGTAGGAATCTTTCTTTTTAACCCTGTAAGGGGGTGGTGCACTGTACCCGAAGATACTGCCATATCGGGTCAATGCATAGGGCGACGGAAGCAAGCTTCGAAATCGGCCCCCGTTCTCAAAAATCCATTTAATATATGGTCCCCAGATAGGGGACGTATCAGATATTAAACTGATAAGAACAGATACTACACTTGATCTTAGCCAAAAGGCCGAGAAGCGATAACCGTGAAAGGGGCGGGCCCAACAAGGTCCCCTTCATGGGAACCATCACTGCTTGCTGTCAGGGAGGCTGCCAGACAATTTTCCATGCACACTCTGGGCTGGGGGGCAGTCAACCACCAGTACACACAGCAGAACCTAAACCCATACCATTATTGCTAAGCAGCAAGACAGGGGCCCATTGCACTCCCACGGGGCCTTTTTAAATGCAATCCATAACCCGGATTTGCCAGGAACCCTTCTTACTCCTCCTACTTGCATGTGACACTGGGCTTAGGATCTGCATAGGAAACACACACACAAGCACACACCTACCTTTGTTGCCTGCAGATGCCTCCTTGGCTGTCCCCAAACGGTATCAAACCAACACCCACGGGAAGCTGTAAGCATAGAGGACATGCCTGCACCCCATTGGACTTACCTGTGTGGGTTAAATCCGGGTTATTTGACAACCTATGGCGGTGATGGTTCTGCTCAGGCAGAGCAGTGCTGATGCTCCTCATAAAGCTGTCGCTGCTGTGAAGGTTCTAGGTGACATCACAAATCCCTATGGTTACATACACAACAAAGCTGGGTTGTTGTTGTTTACACTCTGCAAGGCCTGTGGAAGTGAGTGACATCATAGCACTGTAGTTCTGAGGGTTCAAGATGGATGCAACAATCTCCTGTTGCTTCTATGAAGGCCGTAATAGACGACATCACCAAACAGCTCCATAGTCACATACACAGCAAAGGAGAGATGTTGTTTACACCTAGTGATGTCAGTGGTATTGAGTGACATCACAGCACAGTGCTAAGGCTCCTGGGCCTGGACACAGCAGCGGCTGCAATATCTCAACGGAGAATACGTTTATATCTATGTGTGTGTGTGCGCATATATATATATATATATATATATATATATATATATATATATTTCTCCGCCGAAATCACTTTTAAACCCATTTCCACCTTTTTTTCCCTTCTCTTCCTCTTACTTTTTTTTCACGTTTTTTTACGTTTTTCTCCTTTTCGCCTCTTTTCTGGGCGTATTATTCTTCTTTTTCTTCTTTTTTTTCGTCTAATGCATACCCCATCAGTGCAGCAATGCTTATTCAATACCGCCAGCAGATGGAGACACTGGGGGATAATTTTCTAAGGATTTATACTGATTTTTCCTGTCTGAATTTGTCGCACAGAAAGTTGCAGGCCAAATATGTGTGACATTTCTGCGACTTTAGCTTCTAGAGCATTTTTACAACATTATACATAGGTGCTGAATACATAAAAAGCGACTGTTCAGCGACAGACAAGTCGCATCGGCTGAAAGTAGGCCAGAATGTCAGTCCATGTTGGAGCAGGTTTAGATACAGTCTAAAGCATAGATCTCAAAGTCTGTGCACAGAATTTAGCAAGGGCCTCGCACCTTCTGATGCATCAGGTAGGTGCACAATAGCATAGCCTAACCCTCTGTACTTTGGTCTATATTGATGCGGGACATAGACAGCCAGCTGATGACCAATCCATTAGTGCAATGGATGGCTGGAAGCATTTGTCTTTGCCTTTGCAATACCACAGAAGCAATGCATGGTCAATGTACAGCAATGACACACCTGTGTGAACAGCCAGGAGACCCCCCCCCCCCATGTTATGTTACATAGTTACATAGTTAGTACGGTCGAAAAAAGACATATGTCCATCAAGTTCAACCAGGGAATTAAGGGGTAGGGGTGTGGCGCGATATTGGGGAAGGGATGAGATTTTATATTTCTTCATAAGCATTAATCTTATTTTGTCAATTAGGAACATTCAGCACCCACCCGCTATCAAGGCAGCTGCCTATCATGTCATGCCCTACCTGCACAGGTGTGCTGGCTACTCAAATGATCCAATTAAGGAGGCCATTTAGTCAGCAGCAGCAGAAGTCCTGTGCCTGGACGCTCCAACAGGGGCCAGACACAAGCAGAAGCAGAAGCAGCAGAAGCAGCAGCAGCACCACCTTTTGTTTTTTGGCTGCAGCAGCAGCAAGGCCCACAGGGCTGGCTAGCTGGCTAGCCAGCAAGCAGGTAGCAATGAAAGTAGGAATCTTTCTTTTTAACCCTGTAAGGGGGTGGTGCACTGTACCCGAAGATACTGCCATATCGGGTCAATGCATAGGGCGACGGAAGCAAGCTTCGAAATCGGCCCCCGTTCTCAAAAATCCATTTAATATATGGTCCCCAGATAGGGGACGTATCAGATATTAAACTGATAAGAACAGATTTTTTTTTTTTTTTTTTTTTATCTAAAGCCGAGGAACGTGCTTTCGATTCACCCAAAGTGCAAGAAAAAGTGCAAACGTGTTACACTAAAAAAACGTGCACAAAGGATGCGGTCTATCGCAAGCCCTTCTCCGATAGGAGAGAGGCCCCCCAACAAACCTTACCCTTCGCCTCCGGACCAAAAGGTACCTGCGAGGTTCCAGGTTCGATGTCCCTTTTCGCCGAAGCTACTAGGGGACCACAAATGCTCCCGGCATCCCCCTTGGCGTTAGCCAAGGTATCTGCCCGCAGAGCCGATTACGGTAGGTACCCTGCCAAAGCAGGAGTACCCGGGGTGTTTGCAGGGAGGTGCGGAACCTAATGGCCACACACACCTCCCCTAGACCGCCAGGAGGGACACCCAGAAGGGCTACCGCATCCTGACCAATCCTGTGAACACACAACACGCAAAAAGTGACACAGTGAGACAAAAAAGAAATAAATAAGTGAATGTGTGCAGATATACTGCCCGGACATCCGGCCGGATCTATAAAAATTTCTCTGATCCTAGCCAGAAGGCCGGGAATCAAGAGGTGAGTGCCACAAGGTGAAGAGATTATGGTGCCCGTGCTTCAACTCAGTGAGTCTATTCTCCCAGTGAGTTTCGGCACCTCGGGGTCACCACTCCCCGAGGCACAAAAGTACCTCGGCTCTAGACCCTCTCAGCCTCATGGCGAGACCCGGAGGGAACAGGTCACATCGGGGCAGCCGTCGAGCTGATTCCTCAGAACCAGCCCCGGAAAGCCCTGGTACACCTGCATCCTCCATGCAGCACCCATCCCCACCAGCATGAAAACTGATAAGAACAGATACTACACTTGATCTTAGCCAAAAGGCCGAGAAGCGATAACCGTGAAAGGGGCGGGCCCAACAAGGTCCCCTTCATGGGAACCATCACTGCTTGCTGTCAGGGAGGCTGCCAGACAATTTTCCATGCACACTCTGGGCTGGGGGGCAGTCAACCACCAGTACACACAGCAGAACCTAAACCCATACCATTATTGCTAAGCAGCAAGACAGGGGCCCATTGCACTCCCACGGGGCCTTTTTAAATGCAATCCATAACCCGGATTTGCCAGGAACCCTTCTTACTCCTCCTACTTGCATGTGACACTGGGCTTAGGATCTGCATAGGAAACACACACACAAGCACACACCTACCTTTGTTGCCTGCAGATGCCTCCTTGGCTGTCCCCAAACGGTATCAAACCAACACCCACGGGAAGCTGTAAGCATAGAGGACATGCCTGCACCCCATTGGACTTACCTGTGTGGGTTAAATCCGGGTTATTTGACAACCTATGGCGGTGATGGTTCTGCTCAGGCAGAGCAGTGCTGATGCTCCTCATAAAGCTGTCGCTGCTGTGAAGGTTCTAGGTGACATCACAAATCCCTATGGTTACATACACAACAAAGCTGGGTTGTTGTTGTTTACACTCTGCAAGGCCTGTGGAAGTGAGTGACATCATAGCACTGTAGTTCTGAGGGTTCAAGATGGATGCAACAATCTCCTGTTGCTTCTATGAAGGCCGTAATAGACGACATCACCAAACAGCTCCATAGTCACATACACAGCAAAGGAGAGATGTTGTTTACACCTAGTGATGTCAGTGGTATTGAGTGACATCACAGCACAGTGCTAAGGCTCCTGGGCCTGGACACAGCAGCGGCTGCAATATCTCAACGGAGAATACGTTTATATCTATGTGTGTGTGTGCGCATATATATATATATATATATATATATATATATATATATATATTTCTCCGCCGAAATCACTTTTAAACCCATTTCCACCTTTTTTTCCCTTCTCTTCCTCTTACTTTTTTTTCACGTTTTTTTACGTTTTTCTCCTTTTCGCCTCTTTTCTGGGCGTATTATTCTTCTTTTTCTTCTTTTTTTTCGTCTAATGCATACCCCATCAGTGCAGCAATGCTTATTCAATACCGCCAGCAGATGGAGACACTGGGGGATAATTTTCTAAGGATTTATACTGATTTTTCCTGTCTGAATTTGTCGCACAGAAAGTTGCAGGCCAAATATGTGTGACATTTCTGCGACTTTAGCTTCTAGAGCATTTTTACAACATTATACATAGGTGCTGAATACATAAAAAGCGACTGTTCAGCGACAGACAAGTCGCATCGGCTGAAAGTAGGCCAGAATGTCAGTCCATGTTGGAGCAGGTTTAGATACAGTCTAAAGCATAGATCTCAAAGTCTGTGCACAGAATTTAGCAAGGGCCTCGCACCTTCTGATGCATCAGGTAGGTGCACAATAGCATAGCCTAACCCTCTGTACTTTGGTCTATATTGATGCGGGACATAGACAGCCAGCTGATGACCAATCCATTAGTGCAATGGATGGCTGGAAGCATTTGTCTTTGCCTTTGCAATACCACAGAAGCAATGCATGGTCAATGTACAGCAATGACACACCTGTGTGAACAGCCAGGAGACCCCCCCCCCCCATGTTATGTTACATAGTTACATAGTTAGTACGGTCGAAAAAAGACATATGTCCATCAAGTTCAACCAGGGAATTAAGGGGTAGGGGTGTGGCGCGATATTGGGGAAGGGATGAGATTTTATATTTCTTCATAAGCATTAATCTTATTTTGTCAATTAGGAACATTCAGCACCCACCCGCTATCAAGGCAGCTGCCTATCATGTCATGCCCTACCTGCACAGGTGTGCTGGCTACTCAAATGATCCAATTAAGGAGGCCATTTAGTCAGCAGCAGCAGAAGTCCTGTGCCTGGACGCTCCAACAGGGGCCAGACACAAGCAGAAGCAGAAGCAGCAGAAGCAGCAGCAGCACCACCTTTTGTTTTTTGGCTGCAGCAGCAGCAAGGCCCACAGGGCTGGCTAGCTGGCTAGCCAGCAAGCAGGTAGCAATGAAAGTAGGAATCTTTCTTTTTAACCCTGTAAGGGGGTGGTGCACTGTACCCGAAGATACTGCCATATCGGGTCAATGCATAGGGCGACGGAAGCAAGCTTCGAAATCGGCCCCCGTTCTCAAAAATCCATTTAATATATGGTCCCCAGATAGGGGACGTATCAGATATTAAACTGATAAGAACAGATTTTTTTTTTTTCTAAAGCCGAGGAACGTGCTTTCGATTCACCCAAAGTGCAAGAAAAAGTGCAAACGTGTTACACTAAAAAAACGTGCACAAAGGATGCGGTCTATCGCAAGCCCTTCTCCGATAGGAGAGAGGCCCCCCAACAAACCTTACCCTTCACCTCCGGACCAAAAGGTACCTGCGAGGTTCCAGGTTCGATGTCCCTTTTCGCCGAAGCTACTAGGGGACCACAAATGCTCCCGGCATCCCCCTTGGCGTTGGCCAAGGTATCTGCCCGCAGAGCCGATTACGGTAGGTACCCTGCCAAAGCAGGAGTACCCGGGGTGTTTGCAGGGAGGTGCGGAACCTAATGGCCACACACACCTCCCCTAGACCGCCAGGAGGGACACCCAGAAGGGCTACCGCATCCTGACAAATCCTGTGAACACACAACACGCAAAAAGTGACACAGTGAGACAAAAAAGAAATAAATAAGTGAATGTGTGCAGATATACTGCCCGGACATCCGGCCGGATCTATAAAAAATTCTCTGATCCTAGCCAGAAGGCCGGGAATCAAGAGGTGAGTGCCACAAGGTGAAGAGATTATGGTGCCCGTGCTTCAACTCAGTGAGCCTATTCTCCCAGTGAGTTTCGGCACCTCGGGGTCACCACTCCCCGAGGCACAAAAGTACCTCGGCTCTAGACCCTCTCAGCCTCATGGCGAGACCCGGAGGGAACAGGTCACATCGGGGCAGCCGTCGAGCTGATTCCTCAGAACCAGCCCCGGAAAGCCCTGGTACACCTGCATCCTCCATGCAGCACCCATCCCCACCAGCATGAAAACTGATAAGAACAGATACTACACTTGATCTTAGCCAAAAGGCCGAGAAGCGATAACCGTGAAAGGGGCGGGCCCAACAAGGTCCCCTTCATGGGCACTATCACTGCTTGCTGTCAGGGAGGCTGCCAGACAATTTTCCATGCACACTCTGGGCTGGGGGGCAGTCAACCACCAGTACACACAGCAGAACCTAAACCCATACCATTATTGCTAAGCAGCAAGACAGGGGCCCATTGCACTCCCACGGGGCCTTTTTAAATGCAATCCATAACCCGGATTTGCCAGGAACCCTTCTTACTCCTCCTACTTGCATGTGACACTGGGCTTAGGATCTGCATAGGAAACACACACACAAGCACACACCTACCTTTGTTGCCTGCAGATGCCTCCTTGGCTGTCCCCAAACGGTATCAAACCAACACCCACGGGAAGCTGTAAGCATAGAGGACATGCCTGCACCCCATTGGACTTACCTGTGTGGGTTAAATCCGGGTTATTTGACAACCTATGGCGGTGATGGTTCTGCTCAGGCAGAGCAGTGCTGATGCTCCTCATAAAGCTGTCGCTGCTGTGAAGGTTCTAGGTGACATCACAAATCCCTATGGTTACATACACAACAAAGCTGGGTTGTTGTTGTTTACACTCTGCAAGGCCTGTGGAAGTGAGTGACATCATAGCACTGTAGTTCTGAGGGTTCAAGATGGATGCAACAATCTCCTGTTGCTTCTATGAAGGCCGTAATAGACGACATCACCAAACAGCTCCATAGTCACATACACAGCAAAGGAGAGATGTTGTTTACACCTAGTGATGTCAGTGGTATTGAGTGACATCACAGCACAGTGCTAAGGCTCCTGGGCCTGGACACAGCAGCGGCTGCAATATCTCAACGGAGAATACGTTTATATCTATGTGTGTGTGTGCGCATATATATATATATATATATATATATATATATATATATATATTTCTCCGCCGAAATCACTTTTAAACCCATTTCCACCTTTTTTTCCCTTCTCTTCCTCTTACTTTTTTTCACGTTTTTTTACGTTTTTCTCCTTTTCGCCTCTTTTCTGGGCGTATTATTCTTCTTTTTCTTCTTTTTTTTCGTCTAATGCATACCCCATCAGTGCAGCAATGCTTATTCAATACCGCCAGCAGATGGAGACACTGGGGGATAATTTTCTAAGGATTTATACTGATTTTTCCTGTCTGAATTTGTCGCACAGAAAGTTGCAGGCCAAATATGTGTGACATTTCTGCGACTTTAGCTTCTAGAGCATTTTTACAACATTATACATAGGTGCTGAATACATAAAAAGCGACTGTTCAGCGACAGACAAGTCGCATCGGCTGAAAGTAGGCCAGAATGTCAGTCCATGTTGGAGCAGGTTTAGATACAGTCTAAAGCATAGATCTCAAAGTCTGTGCACAGAATTTAGCAAGGGCCTCGCACCTTCTGATGCATCAGGTAGGTGCACAATAGCATAGCCTAACCCTCTGTACTTTGGTCTATATTGATGCGGGACATAGACAGCCAGCTGATGACCAATCCATTAGTGCAATGGATGGCTGGAAGCATTTGTCTTTGCCTTTGCAATACCACAGAAGCAATGCATGGTCAATGTACAGCAATGACACACCTGTGTGAACAGCCAGGAGACCCCCCCCCCCATGTTATGTTACATAGTTACATAGTTAGTACGGTCGAAAAAAGACATATGTCCATCAAGTTCAACCAGGGAATTAAGGGGTAGGGGTGTGGCGCGATATTGGGGAAGGGATGAGATTTTATATTTCTTCATAAGCATTAATCTTATTTTGTCAATTAGGAACATTCAGCACCCACCCGCTATCAAGGCAGCTGCCTATCATGTCATGCCCTACCTGCACAGGTGTGCTGGCTACTCAAATGATCCAATTAAGGAGGCCATTTAGTCAGCAGCAGCAGAAGTCCTGTGCCTGGACGCTCCAACAGGGGCCAGACACAAGCAGAAGCAGAAGCAGCAGAAGCAGCAGCAGCACCACCTTTTGTTTTTTGGCTGCAGCAGCAGCAAGGCCCACAGGGCTGGCTAGCTGGCTAGCCAGCAAGCAGGTAGCAATGAAAGTAGGAATCTTTCTTTTTAACCCTGTAAGGGGGTGGTGCACTGTACCCGAAGATACTGCCATATCGGGTCAATGCATAGGGCGACGGAAGCAAGCTTCGAAATCGGCCCCCGTTCTCAAAAATCCATTTAATATATGGTCCCCAGATAGGGGACGTATCAGATATTAAACTGATAAGAACAGATACTACACTTGATCTTAGCCAAAAGGCCGAGAAGCGATAACCGTGAAAGGGGCGGGCCCAACAAGGTCCCCTTCATGGGCACTATCACTGCTTGCTGTCAGGGAGGCTGCCAGACAATTTTCCATGCACACTCTGGGCTGGGGGGCAGTCAACCACCAGTACACACAGCAGAACCTAAACCCATACCATTATTGCTAAGCAGCAAGACAGGGGCCCATTGCACTCCCACGGGGCCTTTTTAAATGCAATCCATAACCCGGATTTGCCAGGAACCCTTCTTACTCCTCCTACTTGCATGTGACACTGGGCTTAGGATCTGCATAGGAAACACACACACAAGCACACACCTACCTTTGTTGCCTGCAGATGCCTCCTTGGCTGTCCCCAAACGGTATCAAACCAACACCCACGGGAAGCTGTAAGCATAGAGGACATGCCTGCACCCCATTGGACTTACCTGTGTGGGTTAAATCCGGGTTATTTGACAACCTATGGCGGTGATGGTTCTGCTCAGGCAGAGCAGTGCTGATGCTCCTCATAAAGCTGTCGCTGCTGTGAAGGTTCTAGGTGACATCACAAATCCCTATGGTTACATACACAACAAAGCTGGGTTGTTGTTGTTTACACTCTGCAAGGCCTGTGGAAGTGAGTGACATCATAGCACTGTAGTTCTGAGGGTTCAAGATGGATGCAACAATCTCCTGTTGCTTCTATGAAGGCCGTAATAGACGACATCACCAAACAGCTCCATAGTCACATACACAGCAAAGGAGAGATGTTGTTTACACCTAGTGATGTCAGTGGTATTGAGTGACATCACAGCACAGTGCTAAGGCTCCTGGGCCTGGACACAGCAGCGGCTGCAATATCTCAACGGAGAATACGTTTATATCTATGTGTGTGTGTGCGCATATATATATATATATATATATATATATATATATATATTTCTCCGCCGAAATCACTTTTAAACCCATTTCCACCTTTTTTTCCCTTCTCTTCCTCTTACTTTTTTTCACGTTTTTTTACGTTTTTCTCCTTTTCGCCTCTTTTCTGGGCGTATTATTCTTCTTTTTCTTCTTTTTTTTCGTCTAATGCATACCCCATCAGTGCAGCAATGCTTATTCAATACCGCCAGCAGATGGAGACACTGGGGGATAATTTTCTAAGGATTTATACTGATTTTTCCTGTCTGAATTTGTCGCACAGAAAGTTGCAGGCCAAATATGTGTGACATTTCTGCGACTTTAGCTTCTAGAGCATTTTTACAACATTATACATAGGTGCTGAATACATAAAAAGCGACTGTTCAGCGACAGACAAGTCGCATCGGCTGAAAGTAGGCCAGAATGTCAGTCCATGTTGGAGCAGGTTTAGATACAGTCTAAAGCATAGATCTCAAAGTCTGTGCACAGAATTTAGCAAGGGCCTCGCACCTTCTGATGCATCAGGTAGGTGCACAATAGCATAGCCTAACCCTCTGTACTTTGGTCTATATTGATGCGGGACATAGACAGCCAGCTGATGACCAATCCATTAGTGCAATGGATGGCTGGAAGCATTTGTCTTTGCCTTTGCAATACCACAGAAGCAATGCATGGTCAATGTACAGCAATGACACACCTGTGTGAACAGCCAGGAGACCCCCCCCCCCATGTTATGTTACATAGTTACATAGTTAGTACGGTCGAAAAAAGACATATGTCCATCAAGTTCAACCAGGGAATTAAGGGGTAGGGGTGTGGCGCGATATTGGGGAAGGGATGAGATTTTATATTTCTTCATAAGCATTAATCTTATTTTGTCAATTAGGAACATTCAGCACCCACCCGCTATCAAGGCAGCTGCCTATCATGTCATGCCCTACCTGCACAGGTGTGCTGGCTACTCAAATGATCCAATTAAGGAGGCCATTTAGTCAGCAGCAGCAGAAGTCCTGTGCCTGGACGCTCCAACAGGGGCCAGACACAAGCAGAAGCAGAAGCAGCAGAAGCAGCAGCAGCACCACCTTTTGTTTTTTGGCTGCAGCAGCAGCAAGGCCCACAGGGCTGGCTAGCTGGCTAGCCAGCAAGCAGGTAGCAATGAAAGTAGGAATCTTTCTTTTTAACCCTGTAAGGGGGTGGTGCACTGTACCCGAAGATACTGCCATATCGGGTCAATGCATAGGGCGACGGAAGCAAGCTTCGAAATCGGCCCCCGTTCTCAAAAATCCATTTAATATATGGTCCCCAGATAGGGGACGTATCAGATATTAAACTGATAAGAACAGATACTACACTTGATCTTAGCCAAAAGGCCGAGAAGCGATAACCGTGAAAGGGGCGGGCCCAACAAGGTCCCCTTCATGGGAACCATCACTGCTTGCTGTCAGGGAGGCTGCCAGACAATTTTCCATGCACACTCTGGGCTGGGGGGCAGTCAACCACCAGTACACACAGCAGAACCTAAACCCATACCATTATTGCTAAGCAGCAAGACAGGGGCCCATTGCACTCCCACGGGGCCTTTTTAAATGCAATCCATAACCCGGATTTGCCAGGAACCCTTCTTACTCCTCCTACTTGCATGTGACACTGGGCTTAGGATCTGCATAGGAAACACACACACAAGCACACACCTACCTTTGTTGCCTGCAGATGCCTCCTTGGCTGTCCCCAAACGGTATCAAACCAACACCCACGGGAAGCTGTAAGCATAGAGGACATGCCTGCACCCCATTGGACTTACCTGTGTGGGTTAAATCCGGGTTATTTGACAACCTATGGCGGTGATGGTTCTGCTCAGGCAGAGCAGTGCTGATGCTCCTCATAAAGCTGTCGCTGCTGTGAAGGTTCTAGGTGACATCACAAATCCCTATGGTTACATACACAACAAAGCTGGGTTGTTGTTGTTTACACTCTGCAAGGCCTGTGGAAGTGAGTGACATCATAGCACTGTAGTTCTGAGGGTTCAAGATGGATGCAACAATCTCCTGTTGCTTCTATGAAGGCCGTAATAGACGACATCACCAAACAGCTCCATAGTCACATACACAGCAAAGGAGAGATGTTGTTTACACCTAGTGATGTCAGTGGTATTGAGTGACATCACAGCACAGTGCTAAGGCTCCTGGGCCTGGACACAGCAGCGGCTGCAATATCTCAACGGAGAATACGTTTATATCTATGTGTGTGTGTGCGCATATATATATATATATATATATATATATATATATATATATATATATATATTTCTCCGCCGAAATCACTTTTAAACCCATTTCCACCTTTTTTTCCCTTCTCTTCCTCTTACTTTTTTTTCACGTTTTTTTACGTTTTTCTCCTTTTCGCCTCTTTTCTGGGCGTATTATTCTTCTTTTTCTTCTTTTTTTTCGTCTAATGCATACCCCATCAGTGCAGCAATGCTTATTCAATACCGCCAGCAGATGGAGACACTGGGGGATAATTTTCTAAGGATTTATACAGATTTTTCCTGTCTGAATTTGTCGCACAGAAAGTTGCAGGCCAAATATGTGTGACATTTCTGCGACTTTAGCTTCTAGAGCATTTTTACAACATTATACATAGGTGCTGAATACATAAAAAGCGACTGTTCAGCGACAGACAAGTCGCATCGGCTGAAAGTAGGCCAGAATGTCAGTCCATGTTGGAGCAGGTTTAGATACAGTCTAAAGCATAGATCTCAAAGTCTGTGCACAGAATTTAGCAAGGGCCTCGCACCTTCTGATGCATCAGGTAGGTGCACAATAGCATAGCCTAACCCTCTGTACTTTGGTCTATATTGATGCGGGACATAGACAGCCAGCTGATGACCAATCCATTAGTGCAATGGATGGCTGGAAGCATTTGTCTTTGCCTTTGCAATACCACAGAAGCAATGCATGGTCAATGTACAGCAATGACACACCTGTGTGAACAGCCAGGAGACCCCCCCCCCCCATGTTATGTTACATAGTTACATAGTTAGTACGGTCGAAAAAAGACATATGTCCATCAAGTTCAACCAGGGAATTAAGGGGTAGGGGTGTGGCGCGATATTGGGGAAGGGATGAGATTTTATATTTCTTCATAAGCATTAATCTTATTTTGTCAATTAGGAACATTCAGCACCCACCCGCTATCAAGGCAGCTGCCTATCATGTCATGCCCTACCTGCACAGGTGTGCTGGCTACTCAAATGATCCAATTAAGGAGGCCATTTAGTCAGCAGCAGCAGAAGTCCTGTGCCTGGACGCTCCAACAGGGGCCAGACACAAGCAGAAGCAGAAGCAGCAGAAGCAGCAGCAGCACCACCTTTTGTTTTTTGGCTGCAGCAGCAGCAAGGCCCACAGGGCTGGCTAGCTGGCTAGCCAGCAAGCAGGTAGCAATGAAAGTAGGAATCTTTCTTTTTAACCCTGTAAGGGGGTGGTGCACTGTACCCGAAGATACTGCCATATCGGGTCAATGCATAGGGCGACGGAAGCAAGCTTCGAAATCGGCCCCCGTTCTCAAAAATCCATTTAATATATGGTCCCCAGATAGGGGACGTATCAGATATTAAACTGATAAGAACAGATTTTTTTTTTTTCTAAAGCCGAGGAACGTGCTTTCGATTCACCCAAAGTGCAAGAAAAAGTGCAAACGTGTTACACTAAAAAAACGTGCACAAAGGATGCGGTCTATCGCAAGCCCTTCTCCGATAGGAGAGAGGCCCCCCAACAAACCTTACCCTTCACCTCCGGACCAAAAGGTACCTGCGAGGTTCCAGGTTCGATGTCCCTTTTCGCCGAAGCTACTAGGGGACCACAAATGCTCCCGGCATCCCCCTTGGCGTTGGCCAAGGTATCTGCCCGCAGAGCCGATTACGGTAGGTACCCTGCCAAAGCAGGAGTACCCGGGGTGTTTGCAGGGAGGTGCGGAACCTAATGGCCACACACACCTCCCCTAGACCGCCAGGAGGGACACCCAGAAGGGCTACCGCATCCTGACAAATCCTGTGAACACACAACACGCAAAAAGTGACACAGTGAGACAAAAAAGAAATAAATAAGTGAATGTGTGCAGATATACTGCCCGGACATCCGGCCGGATCTATAAAAAATTCTCTGATCCTAGCCAGAAGGCCGGGAATCAAGAGGTGAGTGCCACAAGGTGAAGAGATTATGGTGCCCGTGCTTCAACTCAGTGAGCCTATTCTCCCAGTGAGTTTCGGCACCTCGGGGTCACCACTCCCCGAGGCACAAAAGTACCTCGGCTCTAGACCCTCTCAGCCTCATGGCGAGACCCGGAGGGAACAGGTCACATCGGGGCAGCCGTCGAGCTGATTCCTCAGAACCAGCCCCGGAAAGCCCTGGTACACCTGCATCCTCCATGCAGCACCCATCCCCACCAGCATGAAAACTGATAAGAACAGATACTACACTTGATCTTAGCCAAAAGGCCGAGAAGCGATAACCGTGAAAGGGGCGGGCCCAACAAGGTCCCCTTCATGGGCACTATCACTGCTTGCTGTCAGGGAGGCTGCCAGACAATTTTCCATGCACACTCTGGGCTGGGGGGCAGTCAACCACCAGTACACACAGCAGAACCTAAACCCATACCATTATTGCTAAGCAGCAAGACAGGGGCCCATTGCACTCCCACGGGGCCTTTTTAAATGCAATCCATAACCCGGATTTGCCAGGAACCCTTCTTACTCCTCCTACTTGCATGTGACACTGGGCTTAGGATCTGCATAGGAAACACACACACAAGCACACACCTACCTTTGTTGCCTGCAGATGCCTCCTTGGCTGTCCCCAAACGGTATCAAACCAACACCCACGGGAAGCTGTAAGCATAGAGGACATGCCTGCACCCCATTGGACTTACCTGTGTGGGTTAAATCCGGGTTATTTGACAACCTATGGCGGTGATGGTTCTGCTCAGGCAGAGCAGTGCTGATGCTCCTCATAAAGCTGTCGCTGCTGTGAAGGTTCTAGGTGACATCACAAATCCCTATGGTTACATACACAACAAAGCTGGGTTGTTGTTGTTTACACTCTGCAAGGCCTGTGGAAGTGAGTGACATCATAGCACTGTAGTTCTGAGGGTTCAAGATGGATGCAACAATCTCCTGTTGCTTCTATGAAGGCCGTAATAGACGACATCACCAAACAGCTCCATAGTCACATACACAGCAAAGGAGAGATGTTGTTTACACCTAGTGATGTCAGTGGTATTGAGTGACATCACAGCACAGTGCTAAGGCTCCTGGGCCTGGACACAGCAGCGGCTGCAATATCTCAACGGAGAATACGTTTATATCTATGTGTGTGTGTGCGCATATATATATATATATATATATATATATATATATATATTTCTCCGCCGAAATCACTTTTAAACCCATTTCCACCTTTTTTTCCCTTCTCTTCCTCTTACTTTTTTTCACGTTTTTTTACGTTTTTCTCCTTTTCGCCTCTTTTCTGGGCGTATTATTCTTCTTTTTCTTCTTTTTTTTCGTCTAATGCATACCCCATCAGTGCAGCAATGCTTATTCAATACCGCCAGCAGATGGAGACACTGGGGGATAATTTTCTAAGGATTTATACTGATTTTTCCTGTCTGAATTTGTCGCACAGAAAGTTGCAGGCCAAATATGTGTGACATTTCTGCGACTTTAGCTTCTAGAGCATTTTTACAACATTATACATAGGTGCTGAATACATAAAAAGCGACTGTTCAGCGACAGACAAGTCGCATCGGCTGAAAGTAGGCCAGAATGTCAGTCCATGTTGGAGCAGGTTTAGATACAGTCTAAAGCATAGATCTCAAAGTCTGTGCACAGAATTTAGCAAGGGCCTCGCACCTTCTGATGCATCAGGTAGGTGCACAATAGCATAGCCTAACCCTCTGTACTTTGGTCTATATTGATGCGGGACATAGACAGCCAGCTGATGACCAATCCATTAGTGCAATGGATGGCTGGAAGCATTTGTCTTTGCCTTTGCAATACCACAGAAGCAATGCATGGTCAATGTACAGCAATGACACACCTGTGTGAACAGCCAGGAGACCCCCCCCCCCATGTTATGTTACATAGTTACATAGTTAGTACGGTCGAAAAAAGACATATGTCCATCAAGTTCAACCAGGGAATTAAGGGGTAGGGGTGTGGCGCGATATTGGGGAAGGGATGAGATTTTATATTTCTTCATAAGCATTAATCTTATTTTGTCAATTAGGAACATTCAGCACCCACCCGCTATCAAGGCAGCTGCCTATCATGTCATGCCCTACCTGCACAGGTGTGCTGGCTACTCAAATGATCCAATTAAGGAGGCCATTTAGTCAGCAGCAGCAGAAGTCCTGTGCCTGGACGCTCCAACAGGGGCCAGACACAAGCAGAAGCAGAAGCAGCAGAAGCAGCAGCAGCACCACCTTTTGTTTTTTGGCTGCAGCAGCAGCAAGGCCCACAGGGCTGGCTAGCTGGCTAGCCAGCAAGCAGGTAGCAATGAAAGTAGGAATCTTTCTTTTTAACCCTGTAAGGGGGTGGTGCACTGTACCCGAAGATACTGCCATATCGGGTCAATGCATAGGGCGACGGAAGCAAGCTTCGAAATCGGCCCCCGTTCTCAAAAATCCATTTAATATATGGTCCCCAGATAGGGGACGTATCAGATATTAAACTGATAAGAACAGATACTACACTTGATCTTAGCCAAAAGGCCGAGAAGCGATAACCGTGAAAGGGGCGGGCCCAACAAGGTCCCCTTCATGGGCACTATCACTGCTTGCTGTCAGGGAGGCTGCCAGACAATTTTCCATGCACACTCTGGGCTGGGGGGCAGTCAACCACCAGTACACACAGCAGAACCTAAACCCATACCATTATTGCTAAGCAGCAAGACAGGGGCCCATTGCACTCCCACGGGGCCTTTTTAAATGCAATCCATAACCCGGATTTGCCAGGAACCCTTCTTACTCCTCCTACTTGCATGTGACACTGGGCTTAGGATCTGCATAGGAAACACACACACAAGCACACACCTACCTTTGTTGCCTGCAGATGCCTCCTTGGCTGTCCCCAAACGGTATCAAACCAACACCCACGGGAAGCTGTAAGCATAGAGGACATGCCTGCACCCCATTGGACTTACCTGTGTGGGTTAAATCCGGGTTATTTGACAACCTATGGCGGTGATGGTTCTGCTCAGGCAGAGCAGTGCTGATGCTCCTCATAAAGCTGTCGCTGCTGTGAAGGTTCTAGGTGACATCACAAATCCCTATGGTTACATACACAACAAAGCTGGGTTGTTGTTGTTTACACTCTGCAAGGCCTGTGGAAGTGAGTGACATCATAGCACTGTAGTTCTGAGGGTTCAAGATGGATGCAACAATCTCCTGTTGCTTCTATGAAGGCCGTAATAGACGACATCACCAAACAGCTCCATAGTCACATACACAGCAAAGGAGAGATGTTGTTTACACCTAGTGATGTCAGTGGTATTGAGTGACATCACAGCACAGTGCTAAGGCTCCTGGGCCTGGACACAGCAGCGGCTGCAATATCTCAACGGAGAATACGTTTATATCTATGTGTGTGTGTGCGCATATATATATATATATATATATATATATATATATATATATTTCTCCGCCGAAATCACTTTTAAACCCATTTCCACCTTTTTTTCCCTTCTCTTCCTCTTACTTTTTTTTCACGTTTTTTTACGTTTTTCTCCTTTTCGCCTCTTTTCTGGGCGTATTATTCTTCTTTTTCTTCTTTTTTTTCGTCTAATGCATACCCCATCAGTGCAGCAATGCTTATTCAATACCGCCAGCAGATGGAGACACTGGGGGATAATTTTCTAAGGATTTATACTGATTTTTCCTGTCTGAATTTGTCGCACAGAAAGTTGCAGGCCAAATATGTGTGACATTTCTGCGACTTTAGCTTCTAGAGCATTTTTACAACATTATACATAGGTGCTGAATACATAAAAAGCGACTGTTCAGCGACAGACAAGTCGCATCGGCTGAAAGTAGGCCAGAATGTCAGTCCATGTTGGAGCAGGTTTAGATACAGTCTAAAGCATAGATCTCAAAGTCTGTGCACAGAATTTAGCAAGGGCCTCGCACCTTCTGATGCATCAGGTAGGTGCACAATAGCATAGCCTAACCCTCTGTACTTTGGTCTATATTGATGCGGGACATAGACAGCCAGCTGATGACCAATCCATTAGTGCAATGGATGTCTGGAAGCATTTGTCTTTGCCTTTGCAATACCACAGAAGCAATGCATGGTCAATGTACAGCAATGACACACCTGTGTGAACAGCCAGGAGACCCCCCCCCCCCCCATGTTATGTTACATAGTTACATAGTTAGTACGGTCGAAAAAAGACATATGTCCATCAAGTTCAACCAGGGAATTAAGGGGTAGGGGTGTGGCGCGATATTGGGGAAGGGATGAGATTTTATATTTCTTCATAAGCATTAATCTTATTTTGTCAATTAGGAACATTCAGCACCCACCCGCTATCAAGGCAGCTGCCTATCATGTCATGCCCTACCTGCACAGGTGTGCTGGCTACTCAAATGATCCAATTAAGGAGGCCATTTAGTCAGCAGCAGCAGAAGTCCTGTGCCTGGACGCTCCAACAGGGGCCAGACACAAGCAGAAGCAGAAGCAGCAGAAGCAGCAGCAGCACCACCTTTTGTTTTTTGGCTGCAGCAGCAGCAAGGCCCACAGGGCTGGCTAGCTGGCTAGCCAGCAAGCAGGTAGCAATGAAAGTAGGAATCTTTCTTTTTAACCCTGTAAGGGGGTGGTGCACTGTACCCGAAGATACTGCCATATCGGGTCAATGCATAGGGCGACGGAAGCAAGCTTCGAAATCGGCCCCCGTTCTCAAAAATCCATTTAATATATGGTCCCCAGATAGGGGACGTATCAGATATTAAACTGATAAGAACAGATACTACACTTGATCTTAGCCAAAAGGCCGAGAAGCGATAACCGTGAAAGGGGCGGGCCCAACAAGGTCCCCTTCATGGGCACTATCACTGCTTGCTGTCAGGGAGGCTGCCAGACAATTTTCCATGCACACTCTGGGCTGGGGGGCAGTCAACCACCAGTACACACAGCAGAACCTAAACCCATACCATTATTGCTAAGCAGCAAGACAGGGGCCCATTGCACTCCCACGGGGCCTTTTTAAATGCAATCCATAACCCGGATTTGCCAGGAACCCTTCTTACTCCTCCTACTTGCATGTGACACTGGGCTTAGGATCTGCATAGGAAACACACACACAAGCACACACCTACCTTTGTTGCCTGCAGATGCCTCCTTGGCTGTCCCCAAACGGTATCAAACCAACACCCACGGGAAGCTGTAAGCATAGAGGACATGCCTGCACCCCATTGGACTTACCTGTGTGGGTTAAATCCGGGTTATTTGACAACCTATGGCGGTGATGGTTCTGCTCAGGCAGAGCAGTGCTGATGCTCCTCATAAAGCTGTCGCTGCTGTGAAGGTTCTAGGTGACATCACAAATCCCTATGGTTACATACACAACAAAGCTGGGTTGTTGTTGTTTACACTCTGCAAGGCCTGTGGAAGTGAGTGACATCATAGCACTGTAGTTCTGAGGGTTCAAGATGGATGCAACAATCTCCTGTTGCTTCTATGAAGGCCGTAATAGACGACATCACCAAACAGCTCCATAGTCACATACACAGCAAAGGAGAGATGTTGTTTACACCTAGTGATGTCAGTGGTATTGAGTGACATCACAGCACAGTGCTAAGGCTCCTGGGCCTGGACACAGCAGCGGCTGCAATATCTCAACGGAGAATACGTTTATATCTATGTGTGTGTGTGCGCATATATATATATATATATATATATATATATATATATATATATATATTTCTCCGCCGAAATCACTTTTAAACCCATTTCCACCTTTTTTTCCCTTCTCTTCCTCTTACTTTTTTTTCACGTTTTTTTACGTTTTTCTCCTTTTCGCCTCTTTTCTGGGCGTATTATTCTTCTTTTTCTTCTTTTTTTTCGTCTAATGCATACCCCATCAGTGCAGCAATGCTTATTCAATACCGCCAGCAGATGGAGACACTGGGGGATAATTTTCTAAGGATTTATACTGATTTTTCCTGTCTGAATTTGTCGCACAGAAAGTTGCAGGCCAAATATGTGTGACATTTCTGCGACTTTAGCTTCTAGAGCATTTTTACAACATTATACATAGGTGCTGAATACATAAAAAGCGACTGTTCAGCGACAGACAAGTCGCATCGGCTGAAAGTAGGCCAGAATGTCAGTCCATGTTGGAGCAGGTTTAGATACAGTCTAAAGCATAGATCTCAAAGTCTGTGCACAGAATTTAGCAAGGGCCTCGCACCTTCTGATGCATCAGGTAGGTGCACAATAGCATAGCCTAACCCTCTGTACTTTGGTCTATATTGATGCGGGACATAGACAGCCAGCTGATGACCAATCCATTAGTGCAATGGATGGCTGGAAGCATTTGTCTTTGCCTTTGCAATACCACAGAAGCAATGCATGGTCAATGTACAGCAATGACACACCTGTGTGAACAGCCAGGAGACCCCCCCCCCCATGTTATGTTACATAGTTACATAGTTAGTACGGTCGAAAAAAGACATATGTCCATCAAGTTCAACCAGGGAATTAAGGGGTAGGGGTGTGGCGCGATATTGGGGAAGGGATGAGATTTTATATTTCTTCATAAGCATTAATCTTATTTTGTCAATTAGGAACATTCAGCACCCACCCGCTATCAAGGCAGCTGCCTATCATGTCATGCCCTACCTGCACAGGTGTGCTGGCTACTCAAATGATCCAATTAAGGAGGCCATTTAGTCAGCAGCAGCAGAAGTCCTGTGCCTGGACGCTCCAACAGGGGCCAGACACAAGCAGAAGCAGAAGCAGCAGAAGCAGCAGCAGCACCACCTTTTGTTTTTTGGCTGCAGCAGCAGCAAGGCCCACAGGGCTGGCTAGCTGGCTAGCCAGCAAGCAGGTAGCAATGAAAGTAGGAATCTTTCTTTTTAACCCTGTAAGGGGGTGGTGCACTGTACCCGAAGATACTGCCATATCGGGTCAATGCATAGGGCGACGGAAGCAAGCTTCGAAATCGGCCCCCGTTCTCAAAAATCCATTTAATATATGGTCCCCAGATAGGGGACGTATCAGATATTAAACTGATAAGAACAGATACTACACTTGATCTTAGCCAAAAGGCCGAGAAGCGATAACCGTGAAAGGGGCGGGCCCAACAAGGTCCCCTTCATGGGCACTATCACTGCTTGCTGTCAGGGAGGCTGCCAGACAATTTTCCATGCACACTCTGGGCTGGGGGGCAGTCAACCACCAGTACACACAGCAGAACCTAAACCCATACCATTATTGCTAAGCAGCAAGACAGGGGCCCATTGCACTCCCACAGGGCCTTTTTAAATGCAATCCATAACCCGGATTTGCCAGGAACCCTTCTTACTCCTCCTACTTGCATGTGACACTGGGCTTAGGATCTGCATAGGAAACACACACACAAGCACACACCTACCTTTGTTGCCTGCAGATGCCTCCTTGGCTGTCCCCAAACGGTATCAAACCAACACCCACGGGAAGCTGTAAGCATAGAGGACATGCCTGCACCCCATTGGACTTACCTGTGTGGGTTAAATCCGGGTTATTTGACAACCTATGGCGGTGATGGTTCTGCTCAGGCAGAGCAGTGCTGATGCTCCTCATAAAGCTGTCGCTGCTGTGAAGGTTCTAGGTGACATCACAAATCCCTATGGTTACATACACAACAAAGCTGGGTTGTTGTTGTTTACACTCTGCAAGGCCTGTGGAAGTGAGTGACATCATAGCACTGTAGTTCTGAGGGTTCAAGATGGATGCAACAATCTCCTGTTGCTTCTATGAAGGCCGTAATAGACGACATCACCAAACAGCTCCATAGTCACATACACAGCAAAGGAGAGATGTTGTTTACACCTAGTGATGTCAGTGGTATTGAGTGACATCACAGCACAGTGCTAAGGCTCCTGGGCCTGGACACAGCAGCGGCTGCAATATCTCAACGGAGAATACGTTTATATCTATGTGTGTGTGTGCGCATATATATATATATATATATATATATATATATATATATATATATTTATTTCTCCGCCGAAATCACTTTTAAACCCATTTCCACCTTTTTTTCCCTTCTCTTCCTCTTACTTTTTTTTCACGTTTTTTTACGTTTTTCTCCTTTTCGCCTCTTTTCTGGGCGTATTATTCTTCTTTTTCTTCTTTTTTTTCGTCTAATGCATACCCCATCAGTGCAGCAATGCTTATTCAATACCGCCAGCAGATGGAGACACTGGGGGATAATTTTCTAAGGATTTATACTGATTTTTCCTGTCTGAATTTGTCGCACAGAAAGTTGCAGGCCAAATATGTGTGACATTTCTGCGACTTTAGCTTCTAGAGCATTTTTACAACATTATACATAGGTGCTGAATACATAAAAAGCGACTGTTCAGCGACAGACAAGTCGCATCGGCTGAAAGTAGGCCAGAATGTCAGTCCATGTTGGAGCAGGTTTAGATACAGTCTAAAGCATAGATCTCAAAGTCTGTGCACAGAATTTAGCAAGGGCCTCGCACCTTCTGATGCATCAGGTAGGTGCACAATAGCATAGCCTAACCCTCTGTACTTTGGTCTATATTGATGCGGGACATAGACAGCCAGCTGATGACCAATCCATTAGTGCAATGGATGGCTGGAAGCATTTGTCTTTGCCTTTGCAATACCACAGAAGCAATGCATGGTCAATGTACAGCAATGACACACCTGTGTGAACAGCCAGGAGACCCCCCCCCCCATGTTATGTTACATAGTTACATAGTTAGTACGGTCGAAAAAAGACATATGTCCATCAAGTTCAACCAGGGAATTAAGGGGTAGGGGTGTGGCGCGATATTGGGGAAGGGATGAGATTTTATATTTCTTCATAAGCATTAATCTTATTTTGTCAATTAGGAACATTCAGCACCCACCCGCTATCAAGGCAGCTGCCTATCATGTCATGCCCTACCTGCACAGGTGTGCTGGCTACTCAAATGATCCAATTAAGGAGGCCATTTAGTCAGCAGCAGCAGAAGTCCTGTGCCTGGACGCTCCAACAGGGGCCAGACACAAGCAGAAGCAGAAGCAGCAGAAGCAGCAGCAGCACCACCTTTTGTTTTTTGGCTGCAGCAGCAGCAAGGCCCACAGGGCTGGCTAGCTGGCTAGCCAGCAAGCAGGTAGCAATGAAAGTAGGAATCTTTCTTTTTAACCCTGTAAGGGGGTGGTGCACTGTACCCGAAGATACTGCCATATCGGGTCAATGCATAGGGCGACGGAAGCAAGCTTCGAAATCGGCCCCCGTTCTCAAAAATCCATTTAATATATGGTCCCCAGATAGGGGACGTATCAGATATTAAACTGATAAGAACAGATACTACACTTGATCTTAGCCAAAAGGCCGAGAAGCGATAACCGTGAAAGGGGCGGGCCCAACAAGGTCCCCTTCATGGGCACTATCAGCTTGCTGTCAGGGAGGCTGCCAGACAATTTTCCATGCACACTCTGGGCTGGGGGGCAGTCAACCACCAGTACACACAGCAGAACCTAAACCCATACCATTATTGCTAAGCAGCAAGACAGGGGCCCATTGCACTCCCACGGGGCCTTTTTAAATGCAATCCATAACCCGGATTTGCCAGGAACCCTTCTTACTCCTCCTACTTGCATGTGTGACACTGGGCTTAGGATCTGCATAGGAAACACACACACAAGCACACACCTACCTTTGTTGCCTGCAGATGCCTCCTTGGCTGTCCCCAAACGGTATCAAACCAACACCCACGGGAAGCTGTAAGCATAGAGGACATGCCTGCACCCCATTGGACTTACCTGTGTGGGTTAAATCCGGGTTATTTGACAACCTATGGCGGTGATGGTTCTGCTCAGGCAGAGCAGTGCTGATGCTCCTCATAAAGCTGTCGCTGCTGTGAAGGTTCTAGGTGACATCACAAATCCCTATGGTTACATACACAACAAAGCTGGGTTGTTGTTGTTTACACTCTGCAAGGCCTGTGGAAGTGAGTGACATCATAGCACTGTAGTTCTGAGGGTTCAAGATGGATGCAACAATCTCCTGTTGCTTCTATGAAGGCCGTAATAGACGACATCACCAAACAGCTCCATAGTCACATACACAGCAAAGGAGAGATGTTGTTTACACCTAGTGATGTCAGTGGTATTGAGTGACATCACAGCACAGTGCTAAGGCTCCTGGGCCTGGACACAGCAGCGGCTGCAATATCTCAACGGAGAATACGTTTATATCTATGTGTGTGTGTGCGCATATATATATATATATATATATATATATATATATATTTCTCCGCCGAAATCACTTTTAAACCCATTTCCACCTTTTTTTCCCTTCTCTTCCTCTTACTTTTTTTTCACGTTTTTTTACGTTTTTCTCCTTTTCGCCTCTTTTCTGGGCGTATTATTCTTCTTTTTCTTCTTTTTTTTCGTCTAATGCATACCCCATCAGTGCAGCAATGCTTATTCAATACCGCCAGCAGATGGAGACACTGGGGGATAATTTTCTAAGGATTTATACTGATTTTTCCTGTCTGAATTTGTCGCACAGAAAGTTGCAGGCCAAATATGTGTGACATTTCTGCGACTTTAGCTTCTAGAGCATTTTTACAACATTATACATAGGTGCTGAATACATAAAAAGCGACTGTTCAGCGACAGACAAGTCGCATCGGCTGAAAGTAGGCCAGAATGTCAGTCCATGTTGGAGCAGGTTTAGATACAGTCTAAAGCATAGATCTCAAAGTCTGTGCACAGAATTTAGCAAGGGCCTCGCACCTTCTGATGCATCAGGTAGGTGCACAATAGCATAGCCTAACCCTCTGTACTTTGGTCTATATTGATGCGGGACATAGACAGCCAGCTGATGACCAATCCATTAGTGCAATGGATGGCTGGAAGCATTTGTCTTTGCCTTTGCAATACCACAGAAGCAATGCATGGTCAATGTACAGCAATGACACACCTGTGTGAACAGCCAGGAGACCCCCCCCCCCATGTTATGTTACATAGTTACATAGTTAGTACGGTCGAAAAAAGACATATGTCCATCAAGTTCAACCAGGGAATTAAGGGGTAGGGGTGTGGCGCGATATATTGGGGAAGGGATGAGATTTTATATTTCTTCATAAGCATTAATCTTATTTTGTCAATTAGGAACATTCAGCACCCACCCGCTATCAAGGCAGCTGCCTATCATGTCATGCCCTACCTGCACAGGTGTGCTGGCTACTCAAATGATCCAATTAAGGAGGCCATTTAGTCAGCAGCAGCAGAAGTCCTGTGCCTGGACGCTCCAACAGGGGCCAGACACAAGCAGAAGCAGAAGCAGCAGAAGCAGCAGCAGCACCACCTTTTGTTTTTTGGCTGCAGCAGCAGCAAGGCCCACAGGGCTGGCTAGCTGGCTAGCCAGCAAGCAGGTAGCAATGAAAGTAGGAATCTTTCTTTTTAACCCTGTAAGGGGGTGGTGCACTGTACCCGAAGATACTGCCATATCGGGTCAATGCATAGGGCGACGGAAGCAAGCTTCGAAATCGGCCCCCGTTCTCAAAAATTCATTTAATATATGGTCCCCAGATAGGGGACGTATCAGATATTAAACTGATAAGAACAGATACTACACTTGATCTTAGCCAAAAGGCCGAGAAGCGATAACCGTGAAAGGGGCGGGCCCAACAAGGTCCCCTTCATGGGCACTATCACTGCTTGCTGTCAGGGAGGCTGCCAGACAATTTTCCATGCACACTCTGGGCTGGGGGGCAGTCAACCACCAGTACACACAGCAGAACCTAAACCCATACCATTATTGCTAAGCAGCAAGACAGGGGCCCATTGCACTCCCACGGGGCCTTTTTAAATGCAATCCATAACCCGGATTTGCCAGGAACCCTTCTTACTCCTCCTACTTGCATGTGACACTGGGCTTAGGATCTGCATAGGAAACACACACACAAGCACACACCTACCTTTGTTGCCTGCAGATGCCTCCTTGGCTGTCCCCAAACGGTATCAAACCAACACCCACGGGAAGCTGTAAGCATAGAGGACATGCCTGCACCCCATTGGACTTACCTGTGTGGGTTAAATCCGGGTTATTTGACAACCTATGGCGGTGATGGTTCTGCTCAGGCAGAGCAGTGCTGATGCTCCTCATAAAGCTGTCGCTGCTGTGAAGGTTCTAGGTGACATCACAAATCCCTATGGTTACATACACAACAAAGCTGGGTTGTTGTTGTTTACACTCTGCAAGGCCTGTGGAAGTGAGTGACATCATAGCACTGTAGTTCTGAGGGTTCAAGATGGATGCAACAATCTCCTGTTGCTTCTATGAAGGCCGTAATAGACGGCATCACCAAACAGCTCCATAGTCACATACACAGCAAAGGAGAGATGTTGTTTACACCTAGTGATGTCAGTGGTATTGAGTGACATCACAGCACAGTGCTAAGGCTCCTGGGCCTGGACACAGCAGCGGCTGCAATATCTCAACGGAGAATACGTTTATATCTATGTGTGTGTGTGCGCATATATATATATATATATATATATATATATATATATATATATATATATATTTCTCCGCCGAAATCACTTTTAAACCCATTTCCACCTTTTTTTCCCTTCTCTTCCTCTTACTTTTTTTTCACGTTTTTTTACGTTTTTCTCCTTTTCGCCTCTTTTCTGGGCGTATTATTCTTCTTTTTCTTCTTTTTTTTCGTCTAATGCATACCCCATCAGTGCAGCAATGCTTATTCAATACCGCCAGCAGATGGAGACACTGGGGGATAATTTTCTAAGGATTTATACTGATTTTTCCTGTCTGAATTTGTCGCACAGAAAGTTGCAGGCCAAATATGTGTGACATTTCTGCGACTTTAGCTTCTAGAGCATTTTTACAACATTATACATAGGTGCTGAATACATAAAAAGCGACTGTTCAGCGACAGACAAGTCGCATCGGCTGAAAGTAGGCCAGAATGTCAGTCCATGTTGGAGCAGGTTTAGATACAGTCTAAAGCATAGATCTCAAAGTCTGTGCACAGAATTTAGCAAGGGCCTCGCACCTTCTGATGCATCAGGTAGGTGCACAATAGCATAGCCTAACCCTCTGTACTTTGGTCTATATTGATGCGGGACATAGACAGCCAGCTGATGACCAATCCATTAGTGCAATGGATGGCTGGAAGCATTTGTCTTTGCCTTTGCAATACCACAGAAGCAATGCATGGTCAATGTACAGCAATGACACACCTGTGTGAACAGCCAGGAGACCCCCCCCCCCATGTTATGTTACATAGTTACATAGTTAGTACGGTCGAAAAAAGACATATGTCCATCAAGTTCAACCAGGGAATTAAGGGGTAGGGGTGTGGCGCGATATTGGGGAAGGGATGAGATTTTATATTTCTTCATAAGCATTAATCTTATTTTGTCAATTAGGAACATTCAGCACCCACCCGCTATCAAGGCAGCTGCCTATCATGTCATGCCCTACCTGCACAGGTGTGCTGGCTACTCAAATGATCCAATTAAGGAGGCCATTTAGTCAGCAGCAGCAGAAGTCCTGTGCCTGTACGCTCCAACAGGGGCCAGACACAAGCAGAAGCAGAAGCAGCAGAAGCAGCAGCAGCACCACCTTTTGTTTTTTGGCTGCAGCAGCAGCAAGGCCCACAGGGCTGGCTAGCTGGCTAGCCAGCAAGCAGGTAGCAATGAAAGTAGGAATCTTTCTTTTTAACCCTGTAAGGGGGTGGTGCACTGTACCCGAAGATACTGCCATATCGGGTCAATGCATAGGGCGACGGAAGCAAGCTTCGAAATCGGCCCCCGTTCTCAAAAATCCATTTAATATATGGTCCCCAGATAGGGGACGTATCAGATATTAAACTGATAAGAACAGATACTACACTTGATCTTAGCCAAAAGGCCGAGAAGCGATAACCGTGAAAGGGGCGGGCCCAACAAGGTCCCCTTCATGGGCACTATCACTGCTTGCTGTCAGGGAGGCTGCCAGACAATTTTCCATGCACACTCTGGGCTGGGGGGCAGTCAACCACCAGTACACACAGCAGAACCTAAACCCATACCATTATTGCTAAGCAGCAAGACAGGGGCCCATTGCACTCCCACAGGGCCTTTTTAAATGCAATCCATAACCCGGATTTGCCAGGAACCCTTCTTACTCCTCCTACTTGCATGTGACACTGGGCTTAGGATCTGCATAGGAAACACACACACAAGCACACACCTACCTTTGTTGCCTGCAGATGCCTCCTTGGCTGTCCCCAAACGGTATCAAACCAACACCCACGGGAAGCTGTAAGCATAGAGGACATGCCTGCACCCCATTGGACTTACCTGTGTGGGTTAAATCCGGGTTATTTGACAACCTATGGCGGTGATGGTTCTGCTCAGGCAGAGCAGTGCTGATGCTCCTCATAAAGCTGTCGCTGCTGTGAAGGTTCTAGGTGACATCACAAATCCCTATGGTTACATACACAACAAAGCTGGGTTGTTGTTGTTTACACTCTGCAAGGCCTGTGGAAGTGAGTGACATCATAGCACTGTAGTTCTGAGGGTTCAAGATGGATGCAACAATCTCCTGTTGCTTCTATGAAGGCCGTAATAGACGACATCACCAAACAGCTCCATAGTCACATACACAGCAAAGGAGAGATGTTGTTTACACCTAGTGATGTCAGTGGTATTGAGTGACATCACAGCACAGTGCTAAGGCTCCTGGGCCTGGACACAGCAGCGGCTGCAATATCTCAACGGAGAATACGTTTATATCTATGTGTGTGTGTGCGCATATATATATATATATATATATATATATATATATATATATATTTATTTCTCCGCCGAAATCACTTTTAAACCCATTTCCACCTTTTTTTCCCTTCTCTTCCTCTTACTTTTTTTTCACGTTTTTTTACGTTTTTCTCCTTTTCGCCTCTTTTCTGGGCGTATTATTCTTCTTTTTCTTCTTTTTTTTCGTCTAATGCATACCCCATCAGTGCAGCAATGCTTATTCAATACCGCCAGCAGATGGAGACACTGGGGGATAATTTTCTAAGGATTTATACTGATTTTTCCTGTCTGAATTTGTCGCACAGAAAGTTGCAGGCCAAATATGTGTGACATTTCTGCGACTTTAGCTTCTAGAGCATTTTTACAACATTATACATAGGTGCTGAATACATAAAAAGCGACTGTTCAGCGACAGACAAGTCGCATCGGCTGAAAGTAGGCCAGAATGTCAGTCCATGTTGGAGCAGGTTTAGATACAGTCTAAAGCATAGATCTCAAAGTCTGTGCACAGAATTTAGCAAGGG
>NW_026608294.1:0-77274 GCF_029499605.1 Hyla sarda
TAGATGGACTGGATAGATATGAGATAGATAGATAGATAGATAGATAGATAGATAGATAGGAGATTTGATAGATAGATATTAGATAGATAGCATAAATAGATGGATGATAGATAGATGAGACCTGGATTAGATATGAGATAGATAGATATGATAGACTAGATAGATAGATAGGAGATTGATTGATAGATAGATGAGGTACAATGGGCTGGGCCTCAGCTGTTGCAAAACTACAACTCCAGTATATGATATAAAGCAAAGAATGATGGAGTTGTAGTTTTGCAACAGTTGCGGCCAACCAGGTGGGAAACACTGAACTACCTCCCACTGTCTCCCGAACTACAACTTTCCCCCTCTCCCCCAAGCAAGTTACTTACTTTAAAAAGGGCAGCATCAGCAGTGGGCACTGGGCAGGTAAGTCTTCCATACTGGTGGTGTCCGGGCCTGTATACACACAGCAGGCCTGCTCCACAAGGTCCAGCAGCAGCATACAGGGGAGTGAGAGAGGGGGAGGAGCTTCCTGTCTGCTCTTCCCAGTCTGCATAGCGCGGCCCCTGCGTGGTGACAGGGCTGCTGGCTGAAGATTTATTAAATAAAAGGATGCCGGAGTAAATGACTCCGGGGGGCGGGGGGGTGCAGCGGGGGCTCGGGCCCCTTACTGGTGAACTAGCTGTACCCCCCTGAGGGCCATGAGAGCTGCTAGTGACCTACTGCTGCTAGGGGGGGCACAAGGGGGGGGGCCAATCATGATGTTGGGGGGGGCCAATCATGATGTAGGGGGGGCCGTGGCCCCCCTCTGCCCCCCCCCCCTAGAGACGTCACTGGGCCGCCTGCAAGGGGTGGTTGAACGCAGCATCCATCCGGGTGCTGTCAAACTTGCTGTGGTCGGGGAGTATGCGGTGGTATGTGGCCTAATGCTCGCCTCTGGGGCCGGACCTGGAGAGGGCAGCGGGCCCCCTTTCACGCTGGGCCCCTGTTCCTGCTGCACAGTTCGTCTGTTTTCCTCTCTGAGGTTTTTTTTTTTTTTGGGGGGGGGGCGGGGTTTCAGGAGGTCTTTCAGCAGCCCTTTCTCCGATCAGCAGCTGTTTCTATAGCAGGCGACCAGCCCCAGCAGCCCTTTCTCTTAAAGTGGCAGAGGATCAGCAGGGGCTGGTCGGGCGCAGCGCTGGGGCTCGCCACCGGCAGGCAGGATGGAACCGGAACTGCTGTATTAAACTTCAATCCCGGCGGTCTTCCGGAGAGTGAGGAGCAACTTGCGCTAGTCGGGTCCCTGAGCGAGGCCCCCCATTAACGCGAGAACTGAGGCGGTGGCCTATTATGCTAGAGCCACCTCTGCTGTCAGTTGGCCAGCCTGCTGCAGTCAGCCCCAGGAAGCCTCATTGCTTCCGGCACGGCCAGTCTTGCGGCCGGCCGTGCGACAACCACTGTCAGGGGGCCGGTGCATTGCCGTGGAATGAGATTTGCCATAGAATGAGATGGTCCGCCTCCATCACATCCTATTGGCTCACTCTTGTCACGTGACATATTTAAACGTCACGCATCGATGCGCACAGTAGTGTCAGTTTGGCTATGACAGGGAGAGGATCTCCTCACCCTGTGATAGCTGAAGCTGTACGGAGCTCTCATGGCCTCTGTGGCCCGCCAGAAGTTCACACATGTACGTAGCTCATACGGCTGCCTCATATACATTTACTGTTGATCCACAGCGCTGTCATCAGTGTGCGTCCCCGCGAGCGCCCCACGCCCGCAGCTCTACTCCCCGTCCTCCGCCCCCCGCAGCTCTACTCCCCGTCCCGTTAACGCTCAGGGAGCGGGGAACAGAAAGTAGAGAATCAGGCGCAGGTCAAGTAATTCGCGTAGTGCTGCGCATGCGCAGTACTACTTTACCTGCGCCCGATGCTCTATTTTCTGTTCCCCGCTCCCTGAGCGTTAACGGGACGGGGAGTAGAGCTACGGGGGACGGGGAGTAGAGCTGCGGGCGTGGGGCGCTCGTGGGGACGCACACTGATGACAGCGCCATCGGGCGTAGGAATCCCCATAGCGCTGTGGATCGCTCCCTGAGCGTTCACAGGGGACGGGGAGTAGAGCTGCGGGGGACGGGGTGTAGAGCTGCGTAGGACGGGGAGAAGAGCTGCGGGGGACGGGGAGTAGAGCTGCGGGGGACGGGGAGTAGAGCTGCGGGGGACGGGGAGTAGAGATGCGGGGGACGGGGTGTAGAGATGCGGGGGACGGGGAGAAGAGCTGCGGGGGACGGGGAGTAGAGCTGCGGGGGACGGGGAGTAGAGATGCAGGGGACGGGGAGTAGAGATGCGGGGGACGGGGTGTAGAGATGCGGGGGACGGGGAGAAGAGCTGCGGGGGACGGGGAGTAGAGCTGCGGGGGGCGGGGAGTACAGCTGCGGGGGACGGGGAGTACAGCTGCGGGGGGTCGGAGGACGGGGAGTAGAGCTGCGGGCGTGGGGCGCTCGCGGGGACGTACACTGATGACAGCGCCATCGGGCATCGGGATCCCGATAGCGCTGTGGATCAACAGTACATGTAATAATAGAGTAAATGTATATGAGCCAGCCGTATGAGCTGCGTACATGTGTGAACTTCTGTCGGCCCACAGAGGCCATGAGAGCTCCGTACAGCTTCAGCTATCACAGGGTGAGGAGATCCTCTCCCTGTGATAGCCAAACTGACACTACTGTGCGCATCGATGCGTGACGTTTAAATATGTCACGTGACAAGAGTGAGCCAATAGGATGTGATGGAGGCGGACCATCTCATTCTATGGCAAATCTCATTCCACGGCAATGCACCGGGCCAAGAAGTCTTCTTTAACATGGTGCGGCCGGTGCATTGCCATAGAATGAGATGGTCCGCCTCCATCACATCCTATTGGCTCACTCTTGTCACATGACATATTTAAACGTCACACATCGATGCGCACAGCAGTGTCAGTTTGGCTATCACAGGGAGAGGATCTCCTCTCCCTGTGATAGCTGAAGCTGCATGGAGCTCTCATGGCCTCTGTGGCCCGACAGAAGTTCACACATTTACGCAGCTCATACGGCTGGCTCATATACATTTACTGTTGATCCACAACGCTATCGGGATCCCAATGCCCGAAGGCGCTGTCATCAGTGTGCGTCCCCGCGAGCGCCCCACGCCCGCAGCTCTACTCCCCCGTCCCCCTTAGCTCTACTCCCCGTCCCTTTGACGCTCAGGGAGCGGGGAACAGAAAGTAGAGCATCGGGCGCAGGTTAAGTTATTCGCGTAGTGCTGCACATGCGCAGTACTACTTTACCTGCGCCCGATGCTCTACTTTCTGTTCCCCGCTCCCTGAGCGTTAATGGGACGGGGAGTAGAGCTGCGGGCGTGGGGCGCTAGCGGGGACGCACACTGATGACAGCGCCATCGGGCATCGGGATCCCGATAGCGCTGTGGATCAACAGTACATGTAATAATAGAGTAAATGTATATGAGCCAGCCGTATGAGCTGCGTACATGTGTGAACTTCTGTCGGCCCACAGAGGCCATGAGAGCTCCGTACAGCTTCAGCTATCACAGGGTGAGGAGATCCTCTCCCTGTGATAGCCAAACTGACACTACTGTGCGCATCGATGCGTGACGTTTAAATATGTCACGTGACAAGAGTGAGCCAATAGGATGTGATGGAGGCGGACCATCTCATTCTATGGCAAATCTCATTCCACGGCAATGCACCGGGCCAAGAAGTCTTCTTTAACATGGTGCGGCCGGTGCATTGCCATAGAATGAGATGGTCCGCCTCCATCACATCCTATTGGCTCACTCTTGTCACATGACATATTTAAACGTCACACATCGATGCGCACAGCAGTGTCAGTTTGGCTATCACAGGGAGAGGATCTCCTCTCCCTGTGATAGCTGAAGCTGCACGGAGCTCTCATGGCCTCTGTGGCCCGACAGAAGCTCACACATTTACGCAGCTCATACGGCTGGCTCATATACATTTACTGTTGATCCACAGCGCTATCGGGATCCCGAAGCCCGAAGGCGCTGTCATCAGTGTGCGTCCCCGCGAGCGCCCCACGCCCGCAGCTCTACTCCCCATCCCGTTGACGCTCAGGGAGCGGGGAACAGAAAGTAGAGCATCGGGCGCAGGTTAAGTTATTCGCGTAGTGCTGCACATGCGCAGTACTACTTTACCTGCGCCCGATGCTCTACTTTCTGTTCCCCGCTCCCTGAGCGTTAATGGGACGGGGAGTAGAGCTGCGGGCATGGGGCGCTAGCGGGGACGCACACTGATGACAGCGCCATCGGGCATCGGGATCCCGATAGCGCTGTGGATCAACAGTACATGTAATAATAGAGTTAGTGTATATGAGCCAGCCGTATCAGCTGCGTACATGTGTGAACTTCTGTCGGGCCACAGAGGCCATGAGCGCTCCGTGCAGCTTTAGCTATCACAGGGAGAGGAGATCCTCTCCCTGTGATAGCCAAACTGACACTGCTGTGCGCATCGATGCGTGACGTTTAAATATGTCACGTGACAAGAGTGAGCCAATAGGATGTGATGGAGGCGGACCATCTCATTCTATGGCAAATCTCGTTCTACGGCAATGCACCGGCCATTTGGCAGTCAAGGTGATCGGCCCACCGGGGATTTTCCCGGTATCCCAGTCCAGCCTTGACTCTGGCTGGGTGGCAGTCACCCACCAGTACACACAGCAGACCCTAAACCCATATCATTATTGCTAAGCAGGAAGATGGGAGTCCATTTCACTCTGATGGACCATTTTTAAATGCAATCCATAACCTGGCTTTGGCAGGAACCCTTCTTACTCCTCCTACTTGCATTTGATACTGGGTTTAGGATCTGCATAGGAAACACACACAAGCACACACTTACCTTTGTTGCCTTCTGACGCCTCCTTGGCTGTCCCCAAACGGTATAAAACCAAAAGCCACGGGAAGTTGTAAGGATAGAGGACATACCTGCATCCTATTGGACTCACTTGTCTTGGTTAAATCCAGCTTATTTGACAACCTATGGTGCTGCTGCTTCTGCTCATGGAAGTGCTGCTTCTGACAAGGCTGTTCTTTGGTGGTCCTAGGCGACATTACAATCTCCATGGTTACATACACATTTGCAACTCCAACAATACACACATATGCTGTATGTATGTATGTATGTATGTGTATCTATCTATCTCTATATATATATTTATCTCTCTCTCTCTCTCTCTGTATATATATATATATATATATATATATATATATATATTTCTTTTAAATATATATATAGAGAGAGATAGAGATGGAAATACTTTTTTAAACATGTTTTCACCTTTTTCTACCTTCTTTTTTTTCTTCTCTCCATGTTTTCCTTCTTTCCTCCTTTTTTCCTATGTTGCTGCTTCTTATTTTTCTTCTTTTTCAGACCCTATCATTGCACTATTGCTTATTCAATACCACCAGCAGATGGAGACACTATATTGCAACATTAGTTGTGAGCAGCAGTTTGTACAAACAAATGCCTCATAGCTGATGTCCTATCCATTATTGCATGGATGGCTGGCTGGCAACATTTGTTTTTATTATTCCAATACCACAGTACCAATGCATGGTCACTCAACAGCAATGACACCCCCATGTCAATTAACAAGATTCAGCTCCCACTACCTGAAAGACAGCTACCTATCATGTCATGTCCAACCTGCACAGGTGTGCAGGTTGCTGAGCTTATTCAATTAAAGAGGACATTCAGCAGCAGCAGCAGTCCTGTGCCTGGTCGCTCCAACAGGGGCCAGACACAAGCGGCACAACCTATTGTCTTTTGCCTGCAGTAAGGGCCCACTGGACTAGCCAGCAAGCAGCTGCAGCAGCAAATAAACAGGTAATCTTTCTTTCCAACACTGAAACCTGGTGGTGCACTTAATATATGCTACCAGATAGGGGACATATCAGATATTAAACTGATAAAAACAGACACCACATTTGATCTCAGCCAAAAAGAAGGACGAGAAGTGATAACTGTCAAAGGGGAGGAACCCCTTCACATGCACCATCACTACTTGTAGGAAGGGAGGCTGGCTGGCAGCCTCCCATACACACCCTGGCTGGGTGGCAGTCACCCACCAGTACACACAGCAGACCCTAAACCCATATCATTATCATTATTGCTAAGCAGGAAGATGGGAGTCCATTTCACTCTGATGGAGCATTTTTAAATGCAATCCATAACCTGGCTTTGGCAGGAACCTTTCTTTCGCCTCCTACTTGCATGTGATACTGGGTTTAGGATCTGCATAGGAAACACACACACACACAAGCACACACTTACATGTGTTGCCTGCTGACTCCTCCTTGGCTGTCCCCAAACGGTATAAAACCAACAGCCACGGGAAGCTGTAAGGATAGAGGACATACCTGCATCCTATTGGACTCACTTGTCTTGGTTAAATCCAGCTTATTTGACAACCTATGGTGCTGCTGCTTCTACTCATGGAAGTGCGGCTTCTGACAAGGCTGTTCTTTGGTGGGCCTAGGCGACATCACAATCTCCATGGTTACATACACAACAAAGGTCAGATGTTGTTTACACCTGGCCATGCCAGTGGTATTGAGTAGCATATCCCAGTGCTAAGGGTCCTGGGTGCAACAATCTTTCAATGGGGAATAGCCGAGCTGAGTTTGTCAAGTGCACCCATGTTTGCAACTCCAGCAATACACACATATTGTTACGCCGAGCGCTCCGGGTCCCCGCTCCTCCCCGGAGCGCTCGCAACATCCTCGCAATTGCAGCGCCCCGGTCAGACCTGCTGACCGGGTGCGCTGCGATACCTCTCCCAGCCGGGATGCGATTCGCGATGCGGGAGGCGCCCGCTCGCGATGCGCACCCCGGCTCCCGTACCTGACTCGCTCTCCGTCGGTCTTGTCCCGGCGCGCGCGGCCCCGCTCCTTAGGGCGCGCGCGCCGGGTCTCTGCGATTTAAAGGGCCACTGCGCCACTGATTGGCGCAGTTGGCTTAATTAGTGTGTTCACCTGTGCACTCCCTATTTATACCTCACTTCCCCTGCACTCCCTCGCCGGATCTTGTTGCCATTGTGCCAGTGAAAGCGTTTCCTTGTGTGTTCCTAGCCTGTGTTCCAGACCTCCTGCCGTTGCCCCTGACTACGATCCTTGCTGCCTGCCCCGACCTTCTGCTACGTCCGACCTTGCTCTTGTCTACTCCCTTGTACCGCGCCTATCTTCAGCAGTCAGAGAGGTTGAGCCGTTGCTGGTGGATACGACCTGGTTGCTACCGCCGCTGCAAGACCATCCCGCTTTGCGGCGGGCTCTGGTGAATACCAGTAGCAACTTAGAACCGGTCCACCAGCACGGTCCACGCCAATCCCTCTCTGGCACAGAGGATCCACCTCCTGCCAGCCGAATCGTGACAGTAGATCCGGCCATGGATCCCGCTGAAGTTCCACTGCCAGTTGTCGCCGACCTCACCACGGTGGTCGCCCAGCAGTCGCAACAGATAGCGCAACAAGGCCACCAGCTGTCTCAACTGACCGTGATGCTACAGCAGCTACTACCACAGCTTCAGCAATCATCTCCTCCGCCAGCTCCTGCACCTCCTCCGCAGCGAGTGGCCGCTTCCGGCCTACGACTATCCTTGCCGGATAAATTTGATGGGGACTCTAAGTTTTGCCGTGGCTTTCTTTCGCAATGTTCCCTGCACTTGGAGATGA
Organism: Hyla sarda; assembly: GCF_029499605.1. Classification (NCBI taxonomy): domain Eukaryota; kingdom Metazoa; phylum Chordata; class Amphibia; order Anura; family Hylidae; genus Hyla; species Hyla sarda. The sequence goes on from NW_026608294.1 coordinate 7,706, forward strand.
TGTCGGACCAGTTTCCTACTGAAAGGTCTAAGGTGGCTTTCGTAGTCAGCCTTCTGTCTGGGAAAGCTCTGTCATGGGCCACACCGCTCTGGGACCGCAATGACCCCGTCACTGCCTCTGTACACTCCTTCTTCATGGAGATTCGAAGTGTCTTTGAGGAACCTGCCCGAGCCTCTTCTGCTGAGACTGCCCTGCTGAACCTGGTCCAGGGTAATTCTTCTGTTGGCGAGTACGCCATCCAATTCCGTACCCTTGCCTCCGAATTATCCTGGAATAATGAGGCCCTCTGCGCGACCTTTAAAAAAGGCCTATCCAGCAACATTAAAGATGTTCTGGCCGCACGAGAAATTCCTGCTAACCTGCATGAACTTATTCATCTGGCCACCCGCATTGACATGCGTTTTTCTGAAAGGCGTCAGGAGCTCCGCCAGGATATGGACTTTGTTCGCACAAGGCGTTTTTTCTCCCCGGCTCCTCTCTCCTCTGGTCCTCTGCAATCCGTTCCTGTGCCTCCCGCCGTGGAGGCTATGCAAGTTGACCGGTCTCGCTTGACACCTCAAGAGAGGACACGACGCCGCATGGAGAATCTGTGCCTGTACTGTGCCGGTACCGAACACTTCCTGAAGGATTGTCCTATCCGTCCTCCCCGCCTGGAAAGACGTACGCTGACTCCGCACAAAGGTGAGACAGTTCTTGATGTCAACTCTGCTTCTCCACGCCTTACTGTGCCTGTGCGGATATCTTCCTCTACCTTCTCCTTCTCTACTATGGCCTTCTTGGATTCCGGATCTGCAGGAAATTTTATTTTGGCCTCTCTCATCAACAGGTTCAACATCCCGGTGACCAGTCTCGCCAGACCCCTCTACATCAATTGTGTTAACAATGAAAGATTGGACTGTACCGTGCGTTACCGCACGGAACCCCTCCTAATGTGCATCGGACCTCATCACGAAAAAATTTAGTTTTTGGTCCTCTCCAATTGCACTTCCGAAATTCTTCTTGGATTACCGTGGCTTCAACGCCATTCCCCAACCCTTGATTGGTCCACAGGAGAAATCAAGAGCTGGGGTACTTCTTGTTTCAAAGACTGTCTTAAACCGGTTCCCAGTACTCCCTGCCGTGACCCTGTGGTTCCCCCTGTAACCGGTCTTCCTAAGGCTTATATGGACTATGCTGACGTGTTTTGCAAAAAGCAAGCTGAGACTTTACCTCCTCACAGGCCTTATGACTGTCCTATTGACCTCCTCCCGGGTACTACTCCACCCCGGGGCAGAATTTATCCTCTGTCCGCTCCAGAGACTCTTGCTATGTCTGAATACATCCAGGAAAATTTAAAAAAGGGGTTTATCCGCAAATCCTCCTCTCCTGCCGGAGCTGGATTTTTTTTTTGTGTCCAAAAAAGATGGCTCCCTACGTCCTTGCATTGATTACCGCGGACTTAATAAAATCACGGTAAAGAACCGCTACCCCCTACCTCTTATCTCAGAACTCTTTGATCGCCTTCAAGGTGCCCACATCTTTACCAAACTGGACTTAAGAGGTGCTTATAATCTCATCCGCATCAGGGAGGGGGACGAATGGAAGACTGCATTTAACACCAGAGATGGACACTTTGAGTATCTGGTCATGCCCTTTGGCCTGTGCAACGCCCCTGCCGTCTTCCAAGACTTTGTTAATGAAATTTTTCGTGATCTCTTATATTCCTGTGTTGTTGTTTATCTGGACGATATTCTGATTTTTTCTGCCAACTTAGAAGAACACCGCCAGCATGTCCGCATGGTTCTTCAGAGACTTCGAGACAATCAACTTTATGCCAAAATGGAGAAATGTCTGTTTGAATGTCAATCTCTTCCTTTCCTAGGATACTTGGTCTCTGGCCAGGGATTACAAATGGACCCAGATAAACTCTCTGCCGTCTTAGATTGGCCACGCCCCTCCGGACTCCGTGCTATCCAACGTTTTTTGGGGTTCGCCAATTATTACAGACAATTTATTCCACACTTTTCCACTATTGTGGCTCCTATCGTGGCTTTAACCAAGAAAAATGCCAATCCCAAGTCCTGGTCTCCCCAAGCGGAAGACGCATTTAAACGGCTCAAGTCTGCCTTTTCTTCTGCTCCCGTACTCTCCAGACCTGACCCATCTAAACCCTTCCTATTGGAGGTAGATGCCTCCTCAGTGGGAGCTGGAGCGGTCCTTCTACAAAAAAATTCTTCCGGGCATGCTGTTACTTGTGGTTTTTTTTTCTAGGACCTTCTCTCCGGCGGAGAGAAACTACTCCATCGGGGATCGAGAACTACTGGCCATTAAATTGGCGCTTGAGGAATGGAGGCATCTGCTGGAGGGATCAAAATTTCCAGTTATCATTTACACCGATCACAAGAATCTCTCCTATCTCCAGTCTGCCCAACGGCTGAACCCTCACCAGGCCAGGTGGTCGTTGTTCTTTGCCCGTTTTAACTTTGAAATTCATTTTCGCCCTGCCGACAAGAACATTAGGGCCGATGCCCTCTCTCGTTCCTCGGATGCCTCGGAAGTAGAGGTCTCTCCGCAACACATCATTCCTCCTGACTGTCTGATCTCCACTTCTCCAGCCTCCATCAGGCAAACTCCTCCAGGGAAGACCTTAGTTTCTCCACGCCAACGTCTCGGGATTCTCAAATGGGGACACTCCTCCCACCTCGCAGGCCATGCGGGCATCAAAAAGTCCTTGCAACTCATCTCTCGTTTCTATTGGTGGCCGACTCTGGAGACGGATGTTGTTGATTTTGTGCGGGCCTGTACTGTCTGTGCCCGGGATAAGACTCCTCGCCAGAAGCCTGCTGGTCTCCTTCATCCTCTGCCTGTCCCCGAACAGCCTTGGTCACTGATTGGTATGGACTTTATTACAGACTTACCCCCATCCCGTGGCAACACTGTTGTTTGGGTGGTCGTTGATCGATTTTCCAAGATGGCACATTTTATTCCTCTTCCTGGTCTTCCTTCAGCGCCTCAGTTGGCAAAAAATTTTTTGTACACATTTTTCGTCTTCACGGTTTGCCCACGCAGATCGTCTCGGATAGAGGCGTCCAATTCGTGTCTAAATTCTGGAGGGCCCTCTGTAAACAGCTCAAGATTAAATTAAACTTCTCTTTTTCTTATCATCCCCAATCCAATGGGCAAGTAGAAAGAATTAACCAGGTCCTGGGTGACTATTTACGGCATTTTGTTTCCTCCCGCCAGGATGACTGGGCAGACCTTCTACCATGGGCCGAATTCTCATACAACTTCAGAGTCTCTGAATCTTCTGCTAAGTCCCCATTTTTTGTGGTGTACGGCCGTCACCCTCTTCCCCCCCTCCCTACTCCCTTGCCCTCTGGTTTGCCCGCTGTGGATGAAGTGACTCGTGATCTTTCCACCATATGGAAAGAGACCCAAAATTCTCTTTTACAGGCTTCATTCCGCATGAAAAGGTTTGCCGATAAGTAAAGAAGAACTCCCCCCATTTTTGCTCCCGGAGACAAGGTATGGCTCTCCGCTAAATATGTCCGCTTTCGTGTCCCCAGTTACAAACTGGGACCACGCTATCTTGGTCCTTTCAAAGTCTTGTGCCAGATTAATCCTGTCTCTTACAAACTCCTTCTTCCTCCTTCTCTTCGTATTCCCAATGCCTTCCATGTCTCTCTCCTTAAACCACTCATCATCAACCGTTTCTCTCCCAAACTTGTTTCTCCCACTCCTGTTTCCGGTTCTTCTGACGTCTTCTCCGTGAAGGAGATACTGGCCTCCAAGACGGTCAGAGGGAAAAAAATTTTTTGGGTGGATTGGGAAGGCTGTGGTCCAGAAGAGAGATCCTGGGAACCTGAGGACAACATCCTAGACAAAAGTCTGGTCCTCAGGTTCTCAGGCTCCAAGAAGAGGGGGAGACCCAAGGGGGGGTACTGTTACGCCGAGCGCTCCGGGTCCCCGCTCCTCCCCGGAGCGCTCGCAACATCCTCGCAATTGCAGCGCCCCGGTCAGACCTGCTGACCGGGTGTGCTGCGATACCTCTCCCAGCCGGGATGCGATTCGCGATGCGGGAGGCGCCCGCTCGCGATGCGCACCCCGGCTCCCGTACCTGATTCGCTCTCCGTCGGTCTTGTCCCGGCGCGCGCGGCCCCGCTCCTTAGGGCGCGCGTGCGCCGGGTCTCTGCAATTTAAAGGGCCACTGCGCCACTGATTGGCGCAGTTGGCTTAATTAGTGTGTTCACCTGTGCACTCCCTATTTATACCTCACTTCCCCTGCACTCCCTCGCCGGATCTTGTTGCCTTTGTGCCAGTGAAAGCGTTTCCTTGTGTGTTCCTAGCCTGTGTTCCAGACCTCCTGCCGTTGCCCCTGACTACGATCCTTGCTGCCTGCCCCGACCTTCTGCTACGTCCGACCTTGCTCTTGTCTACTCCCTTGTACCGCGCCTATCTTCAGCAGTCAGAGAGGTTGAGCCGTTGCTGGTGGATACGACCTGGTTGCTACCGCCGCTGCAAGACCATCCCGCTTTGCGGCGGGCTCTGGTGAATACCAGTAGCAACTTAGAACCGGTCCACCAGCACGGTCCACGCCAATCCCTCTCTGGCACAGAGGATCCACCTCCTGCCAGCCGAATCGTGACACATATGTGTATCTATCTATCTCTCTCTCTCTTTGTCTCTCTCTCTCTCTCTCTCTCTCTCTCTCTCTCTCTCTCTCTCTCTATATATATATATATATATATATATATAGATATTGTGATGATTCCTCCTTGGGGATTAGCTCTGGGATCGTCCTGGTCACTTGCCACGTGACACGTTCCTCACAATAACACCAGAGACCACAGTTCCGCATACAAGTGTGGCTCCTCGCCAGATTTATTTCCACAGGTTGCAGGTAAAACAAAACATAGACAGGAACAAAATAAAGTCCTAGACAGTCTGGTCACTGACTACACATGTCAGCATGCCCTGACTACGAACTGGTGAGCTTCCCTCAGCCAGTTAAACATGTGTCTCCTGCAACCTGTTACTCACAGTTCACACCACTTCTTGGACCACTCGTAGCGCCTTCTACGTGTTACCTAAACAGGGTCTGTGTGTCTCCCCCTCTAACAGCCAGCATACTGTTTCCAAGGGAGAGCCCCAACTATTCTGATTCTTTTTCTTTTACACACACTTCCCCTTCCTGATACCTCATTAATCAGTCCACAGGTGGAGCATGCTCCAGAGTTAGCGAGGGAAATACAGCCTTTCCCTTGCCACACTGCCACAAATCCCCCCCCCTCCCCTCTGCTCAGACCACCGGGAAGGAGCTCTTTTATTCAAAAGGCAGAGTCCAACTTCCTTTTCTTTTCCTTGGTCAACTTTTGTCCCTCAGTCTCTGAAGTCCTTGACTTTTTTTTTCCGGATTTTTACCAGCCACCAATTGCAAGTCTCTCGGTCACACCTCTCCAGTACTAGGTTCTTCACCCTGGTGTGGGCAGGGTTCTTGAAATTAAGGCGAGAGAGGACCGATGCTTCTAACCTTTGTCTTCTTCTGGCTTGCCAGACCTCTGCCTCTGCTTCAGAGAATCTTTCGGTCTCAGTGGCTTCACCAACCACTGTCTTGTTCTCTGTAGCTTCAGAGGACCTCTGACACGGGTCCATCTCAGTTTCAACTATAGAGTACTTCCCACCTGGTTTCACCACAGTTTTGACTTCAGTGCATTTCTCACATGGTTTCACCTCATCCCTTCCAGCTTTCTCTTCAGTGGCACCAGCTTCCTCATGTTTGGCTTCAGAGTCTTTGGCTCCTTCAGATTCTTGTCTAGAATCAGCTTCTCCTACTGTTTGGCTCTTCTCTGCAACTTCTTCAGGCTTACTCTTCTCTTCACCTGTAGCTTCAGTTGTGCCATTCTCTTTACTCATAGCTTTTGAGGTTGACTCTGGTTTAGCTTCTGCTTCAGAAGATTTCTCTGTCTCAGCATTACCTTCAGAATTTTTGGTCTGCTCAGGTTCAGAGGATTTCCCGCCTGACTCCTCCTTAGTCTCCACTTCAGAGGATTTCACACCAGGTTTCTGCTCAGTCCTAGCTTCAGGGGACTTCTTACAGGGCTTCACCTCAATCTTAGCATTAGAGGACTTTTTACCAGGCTTCAGAGAAAGCATCCCTGTATCCCGTAACTTCTGCCCCAGAAGCCTTTCTTGAGCCAATTCCCCCATAGCTTGGTCTCTGCTCTCTTTTAGGACTTCCTGGTCCTCTTCCTTTTTCTCACATTTTCGCTGCTTACACTGGAGCTTAGCGGACTTCATCCTCTCACTGTCAAGTAACTCTCTCAAGTCCCTGACAGTATCTTCCGAAGACAGCAATTGTTTCCTCAACTGTTCATTGTCCGCCAGAACAGCCACCTGCTCGTAGAGTGGCGCTCCCAGCAAAACCAAGGCAGCTACGTGGGACCTTCTGCGCATTTCGTTCTGCATTTCCAGGCTCTCTTTTAAGATCTTCATGTCATCTTCCAGCTTTATATATTTCAGCTGCTCACTCTTGAGTTTAGCAGAGTTCATCTTCTCACTGCCCAGCAACTGTTTCTTGGTTTTCTCTAACTCATTGATACATTTTCCACTCTCACCAATCTGTTCAGATAGATCTGAGATCTCCTGTTGCAAGTTCTTGTTTTCATGTTTCAGAGTCTCAACTTGTTTCAGGGCCTCCTCATACTGCTCACGGAGCAAGTCATTGTCATGACGAGCAGATTGAAGAGCATGTGCAAGGGCATTCTTCGCCTTGACTTCCTCCTCAAGTTGTCTCTTAGCTTTAGAGACTTTCTCCAGATTGCTGGCAAGAGCCTCAACTTCCATCTTCATTTCATTCTTCGTTTTTTCTATTTTTTTCATGGCTACCAGCCTAGCCTTGTGATCACTCCACAGAGCCTGATATGCACCATGTAGAAGACTCACTTCTTCTTCCTGGAATGACATCCGCTTGGCCAGACTCTCCACTTCACTCTCCTTGCTGGTCACAAGACCCTGGGAGAGGGATAGTTCATCCTGCAGAGCCACAAACTCACTTCTGTGGTGATCCATGACTTTTTCCAGCTGAAGCCTCGCTTCTTGCTCTTTCTTAAAGTCAGCAAGTGATTTGTCCTTCTCCTCTGTCAAGCAATGTACCTCTTTTTCTTTTTCCATCAACTTCACAGAAACCATCTGCAGGGTTTCTTCCAGATTCTGGATCTGCTCCAGTTTTTTTTCAAGGCCAGCTCGTCTTTTCCGAGACCTTTTACTGACAGCGGTCTCCTCACTCTCGCTGTTAGACCTTGAGACATCCTCTGGTCCTCTGTCAGACACTCGACCCAGCTCTTCTCCATCTCTAGATGAAGTCTCCCCCTTTTTCGGGGTTGTGGCCACTTGTGCCTCATTATTATCATCAACAACAGGTGCCACTGACACCTGGCCCTCTTCCTCTCCCACCACGTTGGCAACTCAGGAGACTCTTGCTAAACACTCCCGTCGGACTTGCAATCCCTTTGTGGTAAGTTTGTTCAATGACTCTGGGCACCAGCGAATCCGGGTGATTCCCAAACAGTTCCTCTGAACTGTCTCTTGGCTCCTTGGCCTTGACTTTTCTTTTGTCTTGTCACAGTCTCTTCATGGCCTGGAAAAAACTAGTAGGGCTCCTGGGTCTGCAACAATATGTGGTCCAGTGGTTCGACCTTCCTGGTTACGACCTCTCTCTAGTTCAGACACCACATCTTTTTCACCTTAGGACTCTGTCTGTGACCGTAAGTGCAGCCCCCCAGCTCCACCGGTACTCTTTTCCGGAGTTTTGGTTTCTCCACAGCCATCTCTGTAGCTTCTTTTCCAGTCACCTCTTTATCTTGACTCGCGGACTGTTCTTCAGCTCCCCTAGTGGTCTGGCACACTCCCACCTGAGATATACCTAGGGTCTGCTGACACTCCCCGTCCTCAGCCTCTGTGGAGTTACTGTCCCCTGCTATGTGGTGTAAATCAAGTGTTGTGAGCCTATCAGGTGTTCCTGCTCTAGTCACCTGACTATCTTCCCACAGCTGCGGAAAAAATGGAAAATCCTTCCCCAGCACTGCTTCATACTCTTAGGTAGGCTCAATTGCAACCTTATGACTTATGGTACCATAGGGAGTAGAAATACACACATTAACTGTTTTATAACCCCAGATACCGGCTTGTATATACACTACAGCAGGGTCTGGCTTTCTGCCGCTGGTCTTTACCAGAGTTATTACAAATTTTGGATCTAACAAAACCATCATCTTTTTACCTTCTATTTCCAGCTCACAAAGGTTTTCTTTTGTCCTGTGCGAGGTGGCGACAGTACTCTTTACATCGGAACACATTAACATAAGTGCTTCAAGAAAAACATTATCAGCCTGCATGGGTTCACAATATACAGCACCATTCACACAGTCCAGTAGAGACCCCCCCAGTCGTCACTACTTACGGAACCTTTGTGCGTGAACTCTGAGGTGCACTCTCAGCATCCCACAGCTGCCAGAAATATGGAAAGTCTCTGCCCAGTGCAATTTCCACTGTAAGTTCCGCACATACCTCCATCATATGGCTTACCAAAACATGTATCAAAGGTAATTTGAACAGTCTTACTGGGCGCCGGGCGGGACTTCACAAATGGAATTATTTCTGGCATAATCCGAGATACAGTCTGGCAACAATCCAAGTTCACCCACAGTGGGATTCCGCCCACCAACAACTCACGTGACCTCGGCTTCATTCTGGCGACCACCGGTTGTGGCCCACGTCGGTTGCCCCCAGCAACGGCCTGCCGATGTCCTTTTTCCAGGAAAAAAATCTCGATCCGTTGCCCCGAGCAATGCTCCTCCACAGACTCGCTCACTCTCATACTTGGCTCGCTCGCTCGCATATCTGGCTTGCTCGCACGCATATCTGGCTCGCTCGCTTTCATATCTGGCTCGCTCGCATGCTCTCATGTCTCGCTCGCTTGCTCTCACGTCTCGCTCGCTCTCATATCTGGCTCGCTCGCTCACAAATCTGGCTCGCTCGCTCTCATATCTGGCTCGCTCTCATATCTGGCTCGCTCGCTTGCTCTCATATCTGGCTCGCTCGCTCTCATGTCTGGCTCGCTCGCTCTCATATCTGGATTGCTCGCTTGCTCTCATATCTGGCTCGCTCGCTTGCTTCCTTGTCTGGCTCGCTCTCTTATCTGGCTCGCTCTCTTATCTGGCTCGCTCGCATATCTGGCTCGCTCGCTCTCACATCTGGCTTGCTAGCTTGCTCTCATATCTGGCTCGCTCGCTTGCTCTCTTGTTTGGTTCGCTCTCTTATCTGGCTCGCTCTCATATCTGGCTTGCTCGCTTGCTCTCATATCTGGCTCACTCGCTTGCTCTCATATCTGGCTCACTCGCTTGCTCTCTTGTCTGGCTCGCTCTTCTATCTGGCAAGCTCGCTCTCACATCTGGCTCGCTCGTTTGCTCTCATATCTGGCTCGCTTGCGCTCTTGTCTGGCTCGCTCTCTTATCTGGCTGGCTCGCATATCTTGCTCGCTAGCTCTCACATCTGGCTCGCTCTCTTGTTCTCATATCTGGCTCGCTCGCTTGCTCTCTTGTCTGACTCGCTCTCTTGTCTGTCTCGCTCTCACATCTGGCTCGCTCGCTTGCTCTCATATCTGGCTCGCTTGCTCTCTTGTGTGGCTTGCTCTCTTATCTGGCTCGCTCGCTCTCATATCTGGCTCGCTCACTTGCTCTCATGTCTGCCTCGCTCGCTCTCATATCTGGATCACTCGCTTGCTCTCATGTCTGGCTCGCTCGCTCTCTTATCTTGCTCGCTCGCTTGCTCTCTTGTCTGGTTCGCTCTCTTAACTGGCTCGGTCTCATATCTGGCTTGCTAGCTTGCTCTCATATCTGGCTCGCTCGCTTGCTCTCTTGTCTGTCTCGCTCTCTTTTATGGCTCGCTCGCATATCTGGCTCGCTCGCTCTCACATCTGGCTCGCTCGCTTGCTCTCTTGTCTGGCTCGCTCTCTTATCTGGCCCGCTTGAATATATGGCTCACTCGCTCTCACATCTGGCTGGCTCGCTTGCTCTCATATCTGGCTCGCTTGCTTGCTCTCTTATCTGGCTCGCTCACTTATCTGGCTCATCTCATATCTGGCTTGCTAGCTTGCTCTCATATCTGGCTCGCTCGCTTGCTCTCTTGTCTGTCTCACTCTCTTTTATGGCTCACTCGCATATCTGGCTCGCTCGCTCTCACATCTGACTCGCTCGCTTGCTCTCTTGTCTGGCTCGCTCTCTTATCTGGCTCGCTCGCATATCTGGCTCGCTCGCTCTCATATCTTGCTCGCTCGCTCTCATATCTGGCTTGCTCACTTACTCTCATGCCTGGCTCGCTCGCTCTCATATCTGGCTCGCTCGCTTGCTCTCATGTCTGGCTCGCTCGCTCTCATATCTGGCTCGCTCGCTTGCTCTCTTGTCTGGTTCGCTCTCTTATCTGTCTCGCTCTCATATCTGACTTGCTCGCTTGCTCTCACATCTGGCTCACTCGCTTGCTCTCATATCTGGCTCGCTCGCTCGCTTGCTCTCTTGTCTTGCTCGCTCTCTTATCTGTCTCGCTCTCATATCTGAATTGCTCGCTTGCTCTCACATCTGGCTCACTCGCTTGCTCTCACATCTGGCTCGCTCGCTTGCTCTCATATCTGGCTCGCTCTCTTATCTGGCTTGCTCACTAGCATATCTGGCTCGCTCGCTTGCTCTCTTGTCTGGCTTGTTCTCTTATCTGGCTCGCTCGCTCTCATATCTGGCTCGCTCGCTTGCTCTCATGTCTGGCTCGCTCGCTCTCATATCTGGCTCGCTCGCTTGGGCTCATGTCTGGCTCGCTCACTCTCATATCTGGCTCACTCGCTTGCTCTCATGTCTGGCTCGCTCGCTCTCATATCTGGCTCGCTCGCTTGCTCTCATGTCTGGCTCGCTCGCTCTCAGATCTGGTTCGCTCGCTTGCTCTCATTTCTTGCTCACTTGCTCTCATATCTGGCTCGCTCGATTGCTCTCTTGTCTGGCTCGCTCTCTTAAATGGCTCGCTCGCTCGCATATCTGGCTCACTCGCTTGCTCTCATAACTAGCTCGCTCGCTTGCACTCTTGTCTGGCTCGCTCTCTTATCTGGCTCGCTCGCTTGCATATCTGGCTAGCTCGCTCTCATATCTGTCTCGCTCGCTTGCTCTCATGTCTGGCTCGCTCGCTCTCATATCTGGATCGCTCGCTCACATATCTGTCTCGCTCGCTTGCTCTCTTGTCTGGTTCGCTCTCTTATCTGGCTCGCTCTCATATCTGGCTTGCTCGCTTGCACTCATATCTGGCTCGCTCGCCTGCTCTCATATCTGGCTCGCTCGCTTGCTCTCTTGTCTGGCTCGCTCTCTTATCTGGCTCGCTCGCATATCTCGCTCGCTCGCATATCTGGCTCGCTTGCTCTCACATCTGGTTTGCTCGCTTGTTCTCATATCTGGCTAGCTCGTTTTCTCTTTTGCCTGGCTCACTCGCATAACTTATGTGGCTCGCTCGCATATTTGGCTAGCTCGCTCTCATATCTGGCTCGCTCGCTTGCTCTCATATCTGTCTAGCTCGCTTGCTCTCATATCTGGCTCGCTCGCTTGCTCTCTTGTCTGGTTCGCTCTCTTATTTGGCTTGCGCGCATATCTGGCTCGCTCGCTCTCACATCTGGCTCGCTCGCTTGCTCTCATATCTGGCTCGCTCGCTTGCTCTCTTGTCTGGCTCGCTCTCTTATTTGCTCGCTCGCATATCTGGCTCGCTCGCTCTCAAATCTGGCTCGCTCGCTTGCTCTCATATCTGGCTTGCTCGCTTGCTCTCATATCCGGCTCGCTCGCTTGCTCTCATATCTTGCTCGCTCGCTTGCTCTCTTGTCTGGCTCGCTCTCTTATCTGGCTCTCTCGCATATCTGGCTCGCTCGCTCTCACATCTAGCTGGCTCGCTTGCTCTCATATCTGGCTCGCTTGCTCTCTTGTCTGGCTCGCTCTCTTATCTGGCTCGCTCTTATATCTGCCTTGCTAGCTCGCTCTCACATCTGGCTCGCTCGCTTGCTCTCTTGTCTGTCTCGCTCTCTTTTATGGCTCGCTCGCATATCTGGCTAGCTTGCTCTCACATCTGGCTCGCTCGCTTGCTCTCTTGTCTGGCTCGCTCTCTTATCTGGCTCGCTCGCTCGCATATCTGGCTCGCTCGCTCTCATGTCTGGCTCGCTCGCTCTCATATCTGGCTTGCTCGCTTGCTCTCATATCTGACTCGCTCGCTTACTCTCATATCTGGCTCGCTCGCTTGCTCTCTTGTCTGGCTCACTCTCTTATCTGGCTCGCTCGCATATCTGGCTCGCTCGCTCTCAAATCTGGCTCGCTCGCTTGCTCTCATATCTGGCTTGCTCGCTTGCTCCCATATCTGGCTCGCTCGCTTGCTCTCATATCTGGCTCGCTCGCTTTTTCTCATATCTGGCTCGCTCGCTTGCTCTCTTGTCTGGCTCGCTCTCTTATCTGGCTCGCTCTCTTATCTGGCTCGCTCGCATATCTGGCTCGCTCGCTCTCAAATCTGGCTCGCTCGCTTGCTCTCATATTTGGCTAGCTCGCTTTCTCTCTTGTCTTGCTCGCTCTCATATCTGGCTCGCTCGCTCTCATATCTGGCTGGTTCGCTTGCTCTCATATCTGGCTCGCTCGCTTGCTCTCTTGTCTGGCTCACTCTCTTATCTGGCTTGCTCGCTAGCATATCTGGCTCGCACGCTTGCTCTCTTGTCTGGCTTGCTCTCTTATCTGTCTCGCTCTCACATCTGGCTCGCTCGCTTGCTCTCATATCTGGCTCGCTCGCTTGCTCTCTTGTCTGGCTCACTCTCTTATCTGGCTCGCTCGCTAGCATATCTGGCTTGCACGCTTGCTCTTTTGTCTGGCTTGCTCTCTTATCTGGCTCGCTCGCTCTCATATCTGGCTCGCTTGCTTGCTCTCATATCTGGCTCGCTCGCTTGCTCTCTTGTCTGGCACGCTCTCTTATCTGGCTCGCTCACATATCTGGCTCGCTCGCTCTCACATCTAGCTGGCTCGCTTGCTCTCATATTTGGCTCGCTCGCTTGCTCTCTTGTCTGGCTCGCTCTCTTATCTGGCTCGCTCTCATATCTGGCTTGCTAGCTTGCTCTGATATCTGGCTCCCTCGCTTGCTCTCTTGTCTGTCTCGCTCGCTTGCTCTCATATCTGGCTCGCTCGCTTTTTCTCATATCTGGCTCGCTTGCTTGCTCTCTTGTCTGGCTCGCTCTCTTCTCTGGCTCGCTCGCATATCTGGCTCGCTCGCTTTCTTGTCTGGCACGCTCACTTGCTCTCATATTTGGCTAGCTCGCTTTCTCTCTTGTCTTGCTCACTCTCATATCTGGCTCGCTCGCTCTCATATCTGGCTGGTTCGCCTACTCTCATATCTGGCTCGCTCGCTTGCTCTCTTGTCTGGCTCGCTCTCTTATCTGGCTTGCTCGCTAGCATATCTGGCTCGCACGCTTGCTCTCTTGTCTGGCTTGCTCTCTTATCTGTCTCGCTCTCACATCTGGCTCGCTCGCTTGCTCTCATATCTGGCTCGCTCGCTTGCTCTCTTGTCTGGCTCGCTCTCTTATCTGGCTTGCTCGTTAGCATATCTGGCTCGCACGCTTGCTCTCTTGTCTGGCTTGCTCTCTTATCTGGCTCGATCGCTCTCATATCTGGCTCGCTCGCTTGCTCTCATGTCTGGCTCGCTCGCTCTCATATCTGGCTTTCTCACTTGCTCTCTTGTATGGTCGCTCTCTTATCTGGCTCGCTCTCATATCTGGCTCGCTCGCTTGTTCTCATATCTGGCTCGCTCGCTTGCTCTCTTGTCTGGCTCGCTCTCTTATCTGGCTCGCTCGCATATCTGGCTCGCTCGCTCTCATATCTGGCTCGCTCGCTTGCTCTCATATTTGGCTAGCTCTCTTTCTCTCTTGTCTTGCTCGCTCTCTTATCTGGCTCGCTCGCTCTCATATCTGGCTGGTTCGCTTGCTCTCATATCTGGCTCGCTCTCTTATCTGGCTCGCTCGCTAGCATATCTGGCTTGCACGCTTGCTCTCTTGTCTGGCTTGCTCTCTTATCTGGCTCGCTCGCTCTCATATCTGGCTCGCTTGCTTGCTCTCATATCTGGCTCGCTCGCTTGCTCTCTTGTCTGGCTCGCTCTCTTATCTGGCTCGCTCACATATCTGGCTCGCTCGCTCTCACATCTAGCTGGCTCGCTTGCTCTCATATTTGGCTCGCTCGCTTGCTCTCTTGTCTGGCTCGCTCTCTTATCTGGCTCGCTCTCATATCTGGCTTGCTCGCTTGCTCTCATATCTGGCTCGCTCGCTTGCTCTCTTGTCTGGCTCGCTCTCTTATTTGCTCGCTCGCCTATCTGGCCCGCTCGCTCTCACATCTGGCTCGCTCGCTTGCTCTCATATCTGGCTTGCTCGCTTGCTCTCTTGTCTGGCTCACTCTCTTATCAGGCTCGCTCGCATATCTGGCTCACTCGCTTGCTCTCATATCTGGCTTGCTCGCTTGCGCTCTTGTCTGGCTCACTCGCATATCTGGATCACTCGCTTGCTCTCATATCTGGCTCACTCGCTTGCTCTCATATCTGGCTTGCTCGCTTGCTCTCTTGTCTGGCTCGCTCTCTTATCAGGCTCGCTCTCACATCTGGCTCACTCGCTTGCTCTCATATCTGGCTTGCTCGCTTGCGCTCTTGTCTGGCTCGCTCGCATATCTGAATCACTCGCTTGCTCTCATATCTGGCTCGCTCGCTTGCGCTCATGTCTGGCTCGCTCACTTTCATATCTGGCTCGCTCGCTTGCTCTCATATCTGGCACGCTCGCTTGCTCTCTTGTCTGGCTCGCTCTCTTATCTGGCTCGCTCGCATATCTGGCTCGCTCGCTCTCACATCTGGCTGGCTTGCTTGCTCTCATATCTGGCTCGCTTGCTCTCATATCTGGCTCGCTCGCTTGCTCACTTGTCTGGTTCGCTCTCATATCTGGCTTGCTAGCTTGCTCTCATATCTGGCTCTCTCGCTTGCTCTCTTGTCTGTCTCGCTCTCTTTTATGGCTCGCTTGCATATCTGGCTTGCTTGCTCTCAAATCTAGCTCGCTCGCTTGCTCTCATATCTGGCTTGTTCGCTTGCGCTCATGTCTGGCTCGCTCACTTTCATATCTGGCTCGCTCGCTTGCTCTCATATCTGGCACGCTCGCTTGCTCTCTTGTCTGGCTCGCTCTCTTATCTGGCTCGCTCGCATATCTGGCTCGCTCGCTCTCACATCTGGCTGGCTTGCTTGCTCTCATATCTGGCTCGCTTGCTCTCATATCTGGCTCGCTCGCTTGCTCACTTGTCTGGTTCGCTCTCATATCTGGCTTGCTAGCTTGCTCTCATATCTGGCTCTCTCGCTTGCTCTCTTGTCTGTCTCGCTCTCTTTTATGGCTCGCTTGCATATCTGGCTTGCTTGCTCTCAAATCTGGCTCGCTCGCTTGCTCTCATATCTGGCTTGTTCGCTTGCTCTCATATCCGGCTCGCTCGCTTGCTCTCATATCTGGCTCGCTCGCTTGCTCTCTTGTCTGGCTCGCTCTCTTATCTGGCTCGCTCGCATATCTGGCTCGCTCGCTCTCAAATCTGGCTCGCTCGCTTGCTCTCATATCTGGCTAGCTCGCTTGCTCTCTTGTCTGGCTCGCTCTCTTATCTGGCTCGCTCGCATATCTGGCTCGCTCGCTCTCACATCTGGCTGGCTCGCTTGCTCTCATTTCTGGCTGGCTCGCTTGCTCTCATTTCTGGCTCGCTCGCTTGCTCTCATATCTGGCTCGCTCGCTTGCTCTCATATCTGGCTCGCTCGCTTGCTCTCTTGTCTGGCACGCTCTCTTATCTGGCTCGCTCACATATCTGGCTCGCTCGCTCTCACATCTAGCTGGCTCGCTTGCTCTCATATTTGGCTCGCTCGCTTGCTCTCTTGTCTGGCTCGCTCTCTTATCTGGCTCGCTCTCATATCTGGCTTGCTAGCTTGCTCTGATATCTGGCTCCCTCGCTTGCTCTCTTGTCTGTCTCGCTCGCTTGCTCTCATATCTGGCTCGCTCGCTTTTTCTCATATCTGGCTCGCTTGCTTGCTCTCTTGTCTGGCTCGCTCTCTTCTCTGGCTCGCTCGCATATCTGGCTCGCTCGCTCTCTTGTCTGGCACGCTCACTTGCTCTCATATTTGGCTAGCTCGCTTTCTCTCTTGTCTTGCTCACTCTCATATCTGGCTCGCTCGCTCTCATATCTGGCTGGTTCGCCTACTCTCATATCTGGCTCGCTCGCTTGCTCTCTTGTCTGGCTCGCTCTCTTATCTGGCTTGCTCGCTAGCATATCTGGCTCGCACGCTTGCTCTCTTGTCTGGCTTGCTCTCTTATCTGTCTCGCTCTCACATCTGGCTCGCTCGCTTGCTCTCATATCTGGCTCGCTCGCTTGCTCTCTTGTCTGGCTCGCTCTCTTATCTGGCTTGCTCGTTAGCATATCTGGCTCGCACGCTTGCTCTCTTGTCTGGCTTGCTCTCTTATCTGGCTCGATCGCTCTCATATCTGGCTCGCTCGCTTGCTCTCATGTCTGGCTCGCTCGCTCTCATATCTGGCTTTCTCACTTGCTCTCTTGTATGGTCGCTCTCTTATCTGGCTCGCTCTCATATCTGGCTCGCTCGCTTGTTCTCATATCTGGCTCGCTCGCTTGCTCTCTTGTCTGGCTCGCTCTCTTATCTGGCTCGCTCGCATATCTGGCTCGCTCGCTCTCATATCTGGCTCGCTCGCTTGCTCTCATATTTGGCTAGCTCTCTTTCTCTCTTGTCTTGCTCGCTCTCTTATCTGGCTCGCTCGCTCTCATATCTGGCTGGTTCGCTTGCTCTCATATCTGGCTCGCTCGCTTGCTCTCTTGTCTGGCTCGCTCTCTTATCTGGCTCGCTCGCTAGCATATCTGGCTTGCACGCTTGCTCTCTTGTCTGGCTTGCTCTCTTATCTGGCTCGCTCGCTCTCATATCTGGCTCGCTTGCTTGCTCTCATATCTGGCTCGCTCGCTTGCTCTCTTGTCTGGCTCGCTCTCTTATCTGGCTCGCTCACATATCTGGCTCGCTCGTTCTCACATCTAGCTGGCTCGCTTGCTCTCATATTTGGCTCGCTCGCTTGCTCTCTTGTCTGGCTCGCTCTCTTATCTGGCTCGCTCTCATATCTGGCTTGCTCGCTTGCTCTCATATCTGGCTCGCTCGCTTGCTCTCTTGTCTGGCTCGCTCTCTTATTTGCTCGCTCGCCTATCTGGCCCGCTCGCTCTCACATCTGGCTCGCTCGCTTGCTCTCATATCTGGCTTGCTCGCTTGCTCTCTTGTCTGGCTCACTCTCTTATCAGGCTCGCTCGCATATCTGGCTCACTCGCTTGCTCTCATATCTGGCTTGCTCGCTTGCGCTCTTGTCTGGCTCACTCGCATATCTGGATCACTCGCTTGCTCTCATATCTGGCTCACTCGCTTGCTCTCATATCTGGCTTGCTCGCTTGCTCTCTTGTCTGGCTCGCTCTCTTATCAGGCTCGCTCTCACATCTGGCTCACTCGCTTGCTCTCATATCTGGCTTGCTCGCTTGCGCTCTTGTCTGGCTCGCTCGCATATCTGAATCACTCGCTTGCTCTCATATCTGGCTCGCTCGCTTGCGCTCATGTCTGGCTCGCTCACTTTCATATCTGGCTCGCTCGCTTGCTCTCATATCTGGCACGCTCGCTTGCTCTCTTGTCTGGCTCGCTCTCTTATCTGGCTCGCTCGCATATCTGGCTCGCTCGCTCTCACATCTGGCTGGCTTGCTTGCTCTCATATCTGGCTCGCTTGCTCTCATATCTGGCTCGCTCGCTTGCTCACTTGTCTGGTTCGCTCTCATATCTGGCTTGCTAGCTTGCTCTCATATCTGGCTCTCTCGCTTGCTCTCTTGTCTGTCTCGCTCTCTTTTATGGCTCGCTTGCATATCTGGCTTGCTTGCTCTCAAATCTGGCTCGCTCGCTTGCTCTCATATCTGGCTTGTTCGCTTGCGCTCATGTCTGGCTCGCTCACTTTCATATCTGGCTCGCTCGCTTGCTCTCATATCTGGCACGCTCGCTTGCTCTCTTGTCTGGCTCGCTCTCTTATCTGGCTCGCTCGCATATCTGGCTCGCTCGCTCTCACATCTGGCTGGCTTGCTTGCTCTCATATCTGGCTCGCTTGCTCTCATATCTGGCTCGCTCGCTTGCTCACTTGTCTGGTTCGCTCTCATATCTGGCTTGCTAGCTTGCTCTCATATCTGGCTCTCTCGCTTGCTCTCTTGTCTGTCTCGCTCTCTTTTATGGCTCGCTTGCATATCTGGCTTGCTTGCTCTCAAATCTGGCTCGCTCGCTTGCTCTCATATCTGGCTTGTTCGCTTGCTCTCATATCCGGCTCGCTCGCTTGCTCTCATATCTGGCTCGCTCGCTTGCTCTCTTGTCTGGCTCGCTCTCTTATCTGGCTCGCTCGCATATCTGGCTCGCTCGCTCTCAAATCTGGCTCGCTCGCTTGCTCTCATATCTGGCTAGCTCGCTTGCTCTCTTGTCTGGCTCGCTCTCTTATCTGGCTCGCTCGCATATCTGGCTCGCTCGCTCTCACATCTGGCTGGCTCGCTTGCTCTCATTTCTGGCTGGCTCGCTTGCTCTCATTTCTGGCTCGCTCGCTTGCTCTCATATCTGGCTCGCTCGCTTGCTCTCTTGTCTGGCTCGCTCTCTTATCTGGCTAGCTCGCATACCTGGCTCGCTCGCTCTCACATCTAGCTGGCTCGCTTGCTCTCATATCTGGCTCGCTCACTTGCTCTCTTGTCTGGCTCGCTCTCTTATCTGGCTCGCTCTCATATCTGGCTTGCTAGCTTGCTCTCATATCTGGCTCGCTTGCTCTCGTCTGTCTTGCTCTCTTTTATGGCTCGCTCGCATATCTGGCTCGCTCGCTCTCACATCTGGCTCGCTCGCTTGCTCTCTTGTCTGGCTCGCTCTCTTATCTGGCTCGCTCGCTCGCATATCTGGCTCGCTCGCTCTCATGTCTGGCTCGCTCGCTCTCATATCTGGCTGGCTCGCTCGCTCTCATATCTTGCTTGCTCGCTTGCTCTCATATCTGGCTCGCTCGCTATCTCTCATATCTGGCTCGCTCGCTTGCTCTCTTGTCTGGCTCGCTCTCTTATCTGGCTCGCTCGCATATCTGGCTCGCTCACTTGCTCTCAAATCTGGCTCGCTCGCTTTTTCTCATATCTGGCTCGCTCGCTTGCTCTCTTGTCTGGCTCGCTCTCTTCTCTGGCTCGCTCGCATATCTGGCTCGCTCGCTCTCTTGTCTGGCACGCTCACTTGCTCTCATATTTGGCTAGCTCGCTTTCTCTCTTGTCTTGCTCACTCTCATATCTGGCTCGCTCGCTCTCATATCTGGCTGGTTCGCCTACTCTCATATCTGGCTCGCTCGCTTGCTCTCTTGTCTGGCTCGCTCTCTTATCTGGCTTGCTCGCTAGCATATCTGGCTCGCACGCTTGCTCTCTTGTCTGGCTTGCTCTCTTATCTGTCTCGCTCTCACATCTGGCTCGCTCGCTTGCTCTCATATCTGGCTCGCTCGCTTGCTCTCTTGTCTGGCTCGCTCTCTTATCTGGCTTGCTCGTTAGCATATCTGGCTCGCACGCTTGCTCTCTTGTCTGGCTTGCTCTCTTATCTGGCTCGATCGCTCTCATATCTGGCTCGCTCGCTTGCTCTCATGTCTGGCTCGCTCGCTCTCATATCTGGCTTTCTCACTTGCTCTCTTGTATGGTCGCTCTCTTATCTGGCTCGCTCTCATATCTGGCTCGCTCGCTTGTTCTCATATCTGGCTCGCTCGCTTGCTCTCTTGTCTGGCTCGCTCTCTTATCTGGCTCGCTCGCATATCTGGCTCGCTCGCTCTCATATCTGGCTCGCTCGCTTGCTCTCATATTTGGCTAGCTCTCTTTCTCTCTTGTCTTGCTCGCTCTCTTATCTGGCTCGCTCTCATATCTGGCTGGTTCGCTTGCTCTCATATCTGGCTCGCTCGCTTGCTCTCTTGTCTGGCTCGCTCTCTTATCTGGCTCGCTCGCATATCTGGCTCGCTCGCTCTCATATCTGGCTCGCTCGCTTGCTCTCATATTTGGCTAGCTCTCTTTCTCTCTTGTCTTGCTCGCTCTCTTATCTGGCTCGCTCTCATATCTGGCTGGTTCGCTTGCTCTCATATCTGGCTCGCTCGCTTGCTCTCTTGTCTGGCTCGCTCTCTTATCTGGCTCGCTCGCTAGCATATCTGGCTTGCACGCTTGCTCTCTTGTCTGGCTTGCTCTCTTATCTGGCTCGCTCGCTCTCATATCTGGCTCGCTTGCTTGCTCTCATATCTGGCTCGCTCGCTTGCTCTCTTGTCTGGCTCGCTCTCTTATCTGGCTCGCTCACATATCTGGCTCGCTCGCTCTCACATCTAGCTGGCTCGCTTGCTCTCATATTTGGCTCGCTCGCTTGCTCTCTTGTCTGGCTCGCTCTCTTATCTGGCTCGCTCTCATATCTGGCTTGCTCGCTTGCTCTCATATCTGGCTCGCTCGCTTGCTCTCTTGTCTGGCTCGCTCTCTTATTTGCTCGCTCGCCTATCTGGCCTGCTCGCTCTCACATCTGGCTCGCTCGCTTGCTCTCATATCTGGCTTGCTCGCTTGCTCTCTTGTCTGGCTCACTCTCTTATCAGGCTCGCTCGCATATCTGGCTCACTCGCTTGCTCTCATATCTGGCTTGCTCGCTTGCGCTCTTGTCTGGCTCACTCGCATATCTGGATCACTCGCTTGCTCTCATATCTGGCTCACTCGCTTGCTCTCATATCTGGCTTGCTCGCTTGCTCTCTTGTCTGGCTCGCTCTCTTATCAGGCTCGCTCTCACATCTGGCTCACTCGCTTGCTCTCATATCTGGCTTGCTCGCTTGCGCTCTTGTCTGGCTCGCTCGCATATCTGAATCACTCGCTTGCTCTCATATCTGGCTCGCTCGCTTGCGCTCATGTCTGGCTCGCTCACTTTCATATCTGGCTCGCTCGCTTGCTCTCATATCTGGCACGCTCGCTTGCTCTCTTGTCTGGCTCGCTCTCTTATCTGGCTCGCTCGCATATCTGGCTCGCTCGCTCTCACATCTGGCTGGCTTGCTTGCTCTCATATCTGGCTCGCTTGCTCTCATATCTGGCTCGCTCGCTTGCTCACTTGTCTGGTTCGCTCTCATATCTGGCTTGCTAGCTTGCTCTCATATCTGGCTCTCTCGCTTGCTCTCTTGTCTGTCTCGCTCTCTTTTATGGCTCGCTTGCATATCTGGCTTGCTTGCTCTCAAATCTGGCTCGCTCGCTTGCTCTCATATCTGGCTTGTTCGCTTGCTCTCATATCCGGCTCGCTCGCTTGCTCTCATATCTGGCTCGCTCGCTTGCTCTCTTGTCTGGCTCGCTCTCTTATCTGGCTCGCTCGCATATCTGGCTCGCTCGCTCTCAAATCTGGCTCGCTCGCTTGCTCTCATATCTGGCTAGCTCGCTTGCTCTCTTGTCTGGCTCGCTCTCTTATCTGGCTCGCTCGCATATCTGGCTCGCTCGCTCTCACATCTGGCTGGCTCGCTTGCTCTCATTTCTGGCTGGCTCGCTTGCTCTCATTTCTGGCTCGCTCGCTTGCTCTCATATCTGGCTCGCTCGCTTGCTCTCATATCTGGCTCGCTCGCTTGCTCTCTTGTCTGGCTCGCTCTCTTATCTGGCTAGCTCGCATACCTGGCTCGCTCGCTCTCACATCTAGCTGGCTCGCTTGCTCTCATATCTGGCTCGCTCACTTGCTCTCTTGTCTGGCTCGCTCTCTTATCTGGCTCGCTCTCATATCTGGCTTGCTAGCTTGCTCTCATATCTGGCTCGCTCGCTTGCTCTCGTCTGTCTTGCTCTCTTTTATGGCTCGCTCGCATATCTGGCTCGCTCGCTCTCACATCTGGCTCGCTCGCTTGCTCTCTTGTCTGGCTCGCTCTCTTATCTGGCTCGCTCGCTCGCATATCTGGCTCGCTCGCTCTCATGTCTGGCTCGCTCGCTCTCATATCTGGCTGGCTCGCTCGCTCTCATATCTTGCTTGCTCGCTTGCTCTCATATCTGGCTCGCTCGCTATCTCTCATATCTGGCTCGCTCGCTTGCTCTCTTGTCTGGCTCGCTCTCTTATCTGGCTCGCTCGCATATCTGGCTCGCTCACTTGCTCTCAAATCTGGCTCGCTCGCTTTTTCTCATATCTGGCTCGCTCGCTTGCTCTCTTGTCTGGCTCGCTCTCTTCTCTGGCTCGCTCGCATATCTGGCTCGCTCGCTCTCTTGTCTGGCACGCTCACTTGCTCTCATATTTGGCTAGCTCGCTTTCTCTCTTGTCTTGCTCACTCTCATATCTGGCTCGCTCGCTCTCATATCTGGCTGGTTCGCCTACTCTCATATCTGGCTCGCTCGCTTGCTCTCTTGTCTGGCTCGCTCTCTTATCTGGCTTGCTCGCTAGCATATCTGGCTCGCACGCTTGCTCTCTTGTCTGGCTTGCTCTCTTATCTGTCTCGCTCTCACATCTGGCTCGCTCGCTTGCTCTCATATCTGTCTCGCTCGCTTGCTCTCTTGTCTGGCTCGCTCTCTTATCTGGCTTGCTCGTTAGCATATCTGGCTCGCACGCTTGCTCTCTTGTCTGGCTTGCTCTCTTATCTGGCTCGATCGCTCTCATATCTGGCTCGCTCGCTTGCTCTCATGTCTGGCTCGCTCGCTCTCATATCTGGCTTTCTCACTTGCTCTCTTGTATGGTCGCTCTCTTATCTGGCTCGCTCTCATATCTGGCTCGCTCGCTTGTTCTCATATCTGGCTCGCTCGCTTGCTCTCTTGTCTGGCTCGCTCTCTTATCTGGCTCGCTCGCATATCTGGCTCGCTCGCTCTCATATCTGGCTCGCTCGCTTGCTCTCATATTTGGCTAGCTCTCTTTCTCTCTTGTCTTGCTCGCTCTCTTATCTGGCTCGCTCGCTCTCATATCTGGCTGGTTCGCTTGCTCTCATATCTGGCTCGCTCGCTTGCTCTCTTGTCTGGCTCGCTCTCTTATCTGGCTCGCTCGCTAGCATATCTGGCTTGCACGCTTGCTCTCTTGTCTGGCTTGCTCTCTTATCTGGCTCGCTCGCTCTCATATCTGGCTCGCTTGCTTGCTCTCATATCTGGCTCGCTCGCTTGCTCTCTTGTCTGGCTCGCTCTCTTATCTGGCTCGCTCACATATCTGGCTCGCTCGCTCTCACATCTAGCTGGCTCGCTTGCTCTCATATTTGGCTCGCTCGCTTGCTCTCTTGTCTGGCTCGCTCTCTTATCTGGCTCGCTCTCATATCTGGCTTGCTCGCTTGCTCTCATATCTGGCTCGCTCGCTTGCTCTCTTGTCTGGCTCGCTCTCTTATTTGCTCGCTCGCCTATCTGGCCCGCTCGCTCTCACATCTGGCTCGCTCGCTTGCTCTCATATCTGGCTTGCTCGCTTGCTCTCTTGTCTGGCTCACTCTCTTATCAGGCTCGCTCGCATATCTGGCTCACTCGCTTGCTCTCATATCTGGCTTGCTCGCTTGCGCTCTTGTCTGGCTCACTCGCATATCTGGATCACTCGCTTGCTCTCATATCTGGCTCACTCGCTTGCTCTCATATCTGGCTTGCTCGCTTGCTCTCTTGTCTGGCTCGCTCTCTTATCAGGCTCGCTCTCACATCTGGCTCACTCGCTTGCTCTCATATCTGGCTTGCTTGCTTGCGCTCTTGTCTGGCTCGCTCGCATATCTGAATCACTCGCTTGCTCTCATATCTGGCTCGCTCGCTTGCGCTCATGTCTGGCTCGCTCACTTTCATATCTGGCTCGCTCGCTTGCTCTCATATCTGGCACGCTCGCTTGCTCTCTTGTCTGGCTCGCTCTCTTATCTGGCTCGCTCGCATATCTGGCTCGCTCGCTCTCACATCTGGCTGGCTTGCTTGCTCTCATATCTGGCTCGCTTGCTCTCATATCTGGCTCGCTCGCTTGCTCACTTGTCTGGTTCGCTCTCATATCTGGCTTGCTAGCTTGCTCTCATATCTGGCTCTCTCGCTTGCTCTCTTGTCTGTCTCGCTCTCTTTTATGGCTCGCTTGCATATCTGGCTTGCTTGCTCTCAAATCTGGCTCGCTCGCTTGCTCTCATATCTGGCTTGTTCGCTTGCTCTCATATCCGGCTCGCTCGCTTGCTCTCATATCTGGCTCGCTCGCTTGCTCTCTTGTCTGGCTCGCTCTCTTATCTGGCTCGCTCGCATATCTGGCTCGCTCGCTCTCAAATCTGGCTCGCTCGCTATCTCTCATATCTGGCTCGCTCGCTTGCTCTCTTGTCTGGCTCGCTCTCTTATCTGGCTCGCTCGCATATCTGGCTCGCTCACTTGCTCTCAAATCTGGCTCGCTCGCTTGCTCTCATATGTGGCTTGCTCTCTTGTCTGTCTCGCTCTCTTTTATGGCTCGCTCGCTCTCACATCTGGCTCGCTCGCTTGCTCTCTTGTCTGGCTCGCTCTCTTATATGGCTCGCTCGCTCGCATATCTGGCTTGCTCGCTCTCATGTCTGGCTCGCTCGCTCTCATATCTGGCTTGCTCGCTTGCTCTCATATCTGGCTCGCTCGCTATCTCTCATATCTGGCTCGCTTGTTTGCTTTCTTGTCTGGCTCGCTCTCTTATCTGGCTCGCTCGAATATCTGTCTCGCTCGCTTGCTCTTATATCTGGCTTGCTCCCAAATCTGGCTCGCTCGCTTGCTCTCATATCTGGCTTGCTCTCTTGCTCTCATATCTGGCTCGCTCTCTTATATGGCTTGCTCGCATATCTGGCTCGCTCGCTCTCACATCTGGCTGGCTTGCTTGCTCTCATATCTGGCTCGCTCGCTTGCTCTCAGATCTGGCTCGCTCGCTTGCTGTCTTGTCTGGCTCGCTCTCTTTTATGGCTCGCTCGCTCTCAAATCTGTCTCGCTCGCTTGCTCTCATATCTGGCTTGCTCGCTTTCTCTCATATCCGGCTCGCTCGCTTGCTCTCATATCTGGCTCGCTCGCTTGCTCTCTTGTCTGGCTCGCTCTCTTATCTGGCTCGCTCGCATATCTGGCTCGCTCGCTCTCAAATCTGGCTCGCTCGCTTGCTCTCATATCTGGCTAGCTCGCTTGCTCTCTTGTCTTGCTCGCTCTCTTATCTGGCTCGCTCGCTCTCATATCTGGCTGGCTCGCTTGCTCTCATATCTGGCTCGCTCGCTTGCTCTCTTGTCTGGCTCGCTCTCTTATCTGGTTTGCTCGCTAGCATTTCTGGCTCGCACGCTTGCTCTCTTGTCTGGCTTGCTCTCTTATCTGGCTCGCTCACTTTCATATCTGGCTCGCTCACTTGCTCTCATGTTTGGCTCGCTCGCTTGCTCTCATGTCTGGTTCGCTCGCTCTCATATCTGGCTTTCTCGCTTGCTCTCTTGTCTGGCTCGCTCTCTTATCTGGCTCGCTCGCATATCTGGCTCGCTCGCATATCTGGAGCGCTCGCTCTCACATCTGGCTGGCTCGCTTGCTCTAATTTCTGGCTGGCTCGCTTGCTCTCATATCTGGCTCGCTCGCTTGCTCTCTTGTCTGTCTCACTCTCTTTTATGGCTCGTTTGCATAACTGGCTCGCTCGCTTGCTCTCATATCTGGCTTGCTAGCTCACTCTCATATCTGGCTTGCTCGCTTGCTCTCATATTCGGCTCGCTCGCTTGCTCTCATATCTGGCTCGCTCACTTGCTCTCTTGTCTTGCTCGCTCTCTTAACTGGCTCGCTCGCATATCTTGCTCGCTCGCTCTCAAATCTGGCTCGCTCGCTTGCTCTCATATCTGGCTAGCTCGCTTGCTCTCTTGTCTTGCTCGCTCTCTTATCTGGCTCGCTCGCTCTCATATCTGGCTGGCTCGCTTGCTCTCATATCTGGCTCGCTCGCTTGCTCTCTTGTCTGGCTCGCTCTCTTATCTGGCTTGCTCGCTAGCATATCTGGCTCGCACGCTTGCTCTCTTGTCTGGCTTGCTCTCTTATCTGGCTCGCTCGCTCTCATATCTGGCTCGCTCGCTTGCTCTCATGTCTGGCTCGCTCTCATATCTGGCTTTCTCGCTTGCTCTCTTGTCTGGCTCGCTCTCTTATCTGGCTCGCTCGCATACCTGGCTCGCTCGCTCTCACATCTAGCTGGCTCGCTTGCTCTCATATCTGGCTCGCTTGCTCTCTTGTCTGGCTTGCTCTCTTATCTGGCTCGCTCGCATATCTGGCTAGCTTGCTCTCACATCTGGCTCGCTCGCTTGCTCTCTTGTCTGGCTCGCTCTCTTATCTGGCTCGCTCGCTCGCATATCTGGCTCGCTCGCTCTCATGTCTGGCTCGCTTCGCTCTCATATCTGGCTTGCTCGCTTGCTCTCATATCTGGCTCGCTCGCTTACTCTCATATCTGGCTCGCTCGCCTGCTCTCTTGTCTGGCTCACTCTCTTATCTGGCTCGCTCGCATATCTGGCTCGCTCGCTCTCAAATCTGGCTTGCTCGCTTGCTCTCATATCTGGCTTGCTCGCTTGCTCTCATATCTGGCTCGCTCGCTTGCTCTCATATCTGGCTCGCTCGCTTTTTCTCATATCTGGCTCGCTCGCTTGCTCTCTTGTCTGGCTCGCTCTCTTCTCTGGATCGCTCGCATATCTGGCTCGCTCGCTCTCAAATCTGGCTTGCTCGCTTGCTCTCATATCTGGCTTGCTCGCTTGCTCTCATATCTGGCGCGCTCGCTTGCTCTCATATCTGGCTCGCTCGCTTGCTCTCATATTTGTCTAGCTCGCTTTCTCTCTTGTCTTGCTCGCTCTCATATCTGGCTCGCTCGTTCTCATATCTGGCTGGTTCGATTGCTCTCATATCTGGCTCGCTCGCTTGCTCTCTTGTCTGGCTCGCTCTCTTATCTGGCTTGCTCGCTAGCATATCTGGCTCGCACGCTTGCTCTCTTGTCTGGCTTGCTCTCTTATCTGTCTCGCTCTCACATCTGGCTCGCTCGCTTGCTCTCATATCTGGCTCGCTCACTTGCTCTCTTGTCTGGCTCGCTCTCTTATCTGGCTTGCTCGCTAGCATATCTGGCTCGCACGCTTGCTCTCTTATCTGGCTCGATCGCTCTCATATCTGGCTCGCTCGCTTGCTCTCATGTCTGGCTCGCTCGCTTGCTCTCATATCTGGCTCGCTCGCTTGCTCTCTTATCTGGCTCGATCGCTCTCATATCTGGCTCGCTCGCTTGCTCTCATATCCGGCTCGCTCACTTGCTCTCATATCTGGCTCGCTCGCTTGCTCTCTTGTCTGGGTCGCTCTCTTATCTGGCTCGCTCTCATATCTGGCTCGCTTGCTCTCCTGTCTGGCTCGCTCTCTTATCTGGCTCGCTCTTATATCTGCCTTGCTAGCTCGCTCTCATATCTGGCTCGCTCGCTTGCTCTCTTGTCTGTCTCGCTCTCTTTTATGGCTCGCTCGCATATCTGGCTAGCTTGCTCTCACATCTGGCTCGCTCGCTTGCTCTCTTGTCTGGCTCGCTCTCTTATCTGGCTCGCTCGCTCGCATATCTGGCTCGCTCGCTCTCATGTCTGGCTCGCTCGCTCTCATATCTGGCTTGCTCGCTTGCTCTCATATCTGGCTCGCTCGCTTACTCTCATATCTGGCTCGCTCGCTTGCTCTCTTGTCTGGCTTGCTCTCTTATCTGGCTCGCTCTCACATCTGGCTCGCTCGCTTGCTCTCATATCTGGCTCGCTCGCTTGCTCTTTTGTCTGGCTCGCTCTCTTATCTGGCTTGCTCGCTAGCATATCTGGCTCGCACGCTTGCTCTCTTATCTGGCTCGATCGCTCTCATATCTGGCTCGCTCGCTTGCTCTCATGTCTGGCTCGCTCGCTCTCATATCTGGCTTTCTCGCTTGCTCTCTTGTCTTGCTCGCTCTCTTATCTGGCTCGCTCTCATACCTGGCTTGCTCGCTCTCACATCTAGCTGTCTCCCTTGCTCTCATATCTGGCTCGCTTGCTCTCTTGTCTGGCTCGCTTTCATATCTGGCTCGCTCTTATATCTGCCTTGCTAGCTCGCTTTCATATCTGGCTCGCTCGCTTGCTCTCTTGTCTGTCTCGCTCTCTTTTATCGCTCGCACGCATATCTGGCTCCCTTGCTCTCACATCTGGCTCGCTCGCTTGCTCTCTTGTCTGGCTCGCTCTCTTATCTGGCTCGCTCGCATATCTGGCTCGCTCGCTCTCATGTCTGGCTCGCTCGCTCTCATATCTGGCTTGCTCGCTTGCTCTCATATCTGGCTTGCTCGCTTGCTCTCATATCTGGCTCGCTCGCTTGTTCTCATATCTGGCTCGCTCGCTTGCTCTCTTGTCTGGCTTGCTCTCTTGTCTGGCTCGCTCTCTTATCTGGCTCGCTCGCATATCTGGCTCGCTCGCTCTCATATCTGGCTGGTTCGCTTGCTCTCATATCTGGCTCGCTCGCTTGCTCTCCTGTCTGGCTCGCTCTCTTATCTGGCTTGCTCGCTAGCATATCTGGCTTGCACGCTTGCTCTTTTGTCTGGCTTGCTCTCTTATCTGGCTCGCTCGCTCTCATATCTGGCTCACTCGCTTGCTCTCATATCTGGCTCGCTCGCTTGCTCTCTTGTCTGGCTCGCTCTCTTATCTGGCTCGCTCACATATCTGGCTCGCTCGCTCTCACATCTACCTGGCTCGCTTGCTCTCATATTTGGCTCGCTCGCTTGCTCTCTTGTCTGGCTCGCTCTCTTATCTGGCTCGCTCTCATATCTGGCTTGCTAGCTTGCTCTCATATCTGGCTCGCTCGCTTGCTCTCTTGTCTGTCTCGCTCTCTTTTATGGCTCGCTCGCATATCTGGTTCGCTCGCTCTCATATCTTATTCGCTCCGTCTCATGTCTGGCTCGCTCGCTCTCATATCTGGCTTGCTCGCTTGCTCTCATATCTGGCTCGCTCGCTTGCTCTCTTGTCTGGCTCGCTCTCTTATCTGGCTCGCTCGCATATCTTGCGCGCTCACTCTCAAATCTGGCTCGCTTGCTTGCTCTCATATCTGGCTAGCTCGCTTGCTCTCATATGTGGCTCTCTTGCTCTCATATCTGGCTCGCTTGCTTGCTTAAGTGTCTGGCTCGCTCTCTTATCTGGCTAGCTCTCTCTCACATCTGGCTTGCTCGCTGCTCTCTTGTCTGGCTCGCTCTCTTATCTGGCTCGCTCGCATATCTTGCTCGCTCGCTCTCACATCTGGCTCGCTCGCTTGCTCTCAAATGTGGCTAGCTCGCTTGCTCTCTTGTCTTGCTCGCTCTCTTATCTGGCTCGCTCGCTCTTATATCTGGCTGGCTCGCTTGCTCTCATATCTGGCTCGCTCGCTTGCTCTCTTGTCTGGATCGCTCTCTTATCTGGTTTGCTCGCTAGCATATCTGGCTCGCACGCTTGCTCTCTTGTCTGGCTTGCTCGCTTGCTCTCATATCTGGCTTGCTCGCTTGCTCTCATATCTGGCTCGCTCGCTTGTTCTCATATCTGGCTCGCTCGCTTGCTCTCTTGTCTGGCTCGCTCTCTTATCTGGCTCGCTCGCATATCTGGCTCGCTCGCTCTCATATCTGGCTGGTTCGCTTGCTCTCATATCTGGCTCGCTCGCTTGCTCTCCTGTCTGGCTCGCTCTCTTATCTGGCTTGCTCGCTAGCATATCTGGCTTGCACGCTTGCTCTTTTGTCTGGCTTGCTCTCTTATCTGGCTCGCTCGCTCTCATATCTGGCTCGCTCGCTTGCTCTCATATCTGGCTCGCTCGCTTGCTCTCTTGTCTGGCTCGCTCTCTTATCTGGCTCGCTCACATATCTGGCTCGCTCGCTCTCACATCTAGCTGGCTCGCTTGCTCTCATATTTGGCTCGCTCGCTTGCTCTCTTGTCTGGCTCGCTCTCTTATCTGGCTCGCTCTCATATCTGGCTTGCTAGCTTGCTCTCATATCTGGCTCGCTCGCTTGCTCTCTTGTCTGTCTCGCTCTCTTTTATGGCTCGCTCGCATATCTGGTTCGCTCGCTCTCACATCTTATTCGCTCCGTCTCATGTCTGGCTCGCTCGCTCTCATATCTGGCTTGCTCGCTTGCTCTCATATCTGGCTCGCTCGCTTGCTCTCTTGTCTGGCTCGCTCTCTTATCTGGCTCGCTCGCATATCTTGCGCGCTCACTCTCAAATCTGGCTCGCTTGCTTGCTCTCATATCTGGCTAGCTCGCTTGCTCTCATATGTGGCTCTCTTGCTCTCATATCTGGCTCGCTTGCTTGCTTAATTGTCTGGCTCGCTCTCTTATCTGGCTAGCTCTCTCTCACATCTGGCTTGCTCGCTGCTCTCTTGTCTGGCTCGCTCTCTTATCTGGCTCATTCGCATATCTTGCTCGCTCGCTCTCACATCTGGCTCGCTCGCTTGCTCTCAAATGTGGCTAGCTCGCTTGCTCTCTTGTCTTGCTCGCTCTCTTATCTGGCTCGCTCGCTCTTATATCTGGCTGGCTCGCTTGCTCTCATATCTGGCTCGCTCGCTTGCTCTCTTGTCTGGCTCGCTCTTTTATCTGGTTTGCTCGCTAGCATATCTGGCTCGCACGCTTGCTCTCATGTCTGGCTCGCTCGCTCTCATATCTGGCTTTCTCGCTTGCTCTCTTGTCTGGCTCGCTCTCTTATCTGGCTTGCTCGCATATCTGGCTCGCTCTTATATCTGCCTTGCTAGCTCGCTCTCATATCTGGCTCGCTCGCTTGCTCTCTTGTCTGTCTCGCTCTCTTTTATGGCTCGCTCGCATATCTGGCTAGCTTGCTCTCACATCTGGCTCGCTCGCTTGCTCTCTTGTCTGGCTCGCTCTCTTATCTGGCTCGCTCGCTCGCATATCTGGCTCGCTCGCTCTCATGTCTGGCTCGCTTCGCTCTCATATCTGGCTTACTCGCTTGCTCTCATATCTGGCTCGCTCGCTTACTCTCATATCTGGCTCGCTCGCTTGCTCTCTTGTCTGGCTCACTCTCTTATCTGGCTCGCTCGCATATCTGGCTCGCTCGCTCTCAAATCTGGCTTGCTCGCTTGCTTTCATATCTGGCTTGCTCGCTTGCTCTCATATCTGGCTCGCTCGCTTGCTCTCATATCTGGCTCGCTCGCTTTTTCTCATATCTGGCTCGTTCGCTTGCTCTCTTGTCTGGCTCGCTCTCTTCTCTGGCTCGCTCGCATATCTGGCTCGCTCGCTCTCAAATCTGGCTTGCTCGCTTGCTCTCATATTTGGCTTGCTCGCTTGCTCTCATATCTGGCTCGCTCGCTTGCTCTCATATCTGGCTCGCTCGCTTGCTCTCATATTTGGCTAGCTCGCTTTCTCTCTTGTCTTGCTCGCTCTCATATCTGGCTCGCTCGCTCTTATATCTGGCTGGTTCGATTGCTCTCATATCTGGCTCGCTCGCTTGCTCTCTTGTCTGGCTCGCTCTCTTATCTGGCTTGCTCGCTAGCATATCTGGCTCGCACGCTTGCTCTCTTGTCTGGCTTGCTCTCTTATCTGTCTCGCTCTCACATCTGGCTCGCTCGCTTGCTCTCATATCTGGCTCGCTCACTTGCTCTCTTGTCTGGCTCGCTCTCTTATCTGGCTTGCTCGCTAGCATATCTGGCTCGCACGCTTGCTCTCTTATCTGGCTCGATCGCTCTCATATCTGGCTCGCTCGCTTGCTCTTATGTCTGGCTCGCTCGCTTGCTCTCATATCTGGCTCGCTCGCTTGCTCTCTTATCTGGCTCGATCGCTCTCATATCTGGCTCGCTCGCTTGCTCTCATATCCGGCTCGCTCGCTTGCTCTCATATCTGGCTCGCTCGCTTGCTCTCTTGTCTGGCTTGCTCTCTTATCTGGCTTGCTCGCTTTCATATCTGGCTCGCTCGCTTGCTCTCATGTCTGGCTCGCTCGCTCTCATATCTGGCTTTCTCGCTTGCTCTCTTGTCTGGCTCGCTCTCTTATCTGGCTTGCTCGCATATCTGGCTCGCTCTTATATCTGCCTTGCTAGCTCGCTCTCATATCTGGCTCGCTCGCTTGCTCTCTTGTCTGTCTCGCTCTCTTTTATGGCTCGCTCGCATATCTGGCTAGCTTGCTCTCACATCTGGCTCGCTCGCTTGCTCTCTTGTCTGGCTCGCTCTCTTATCTGGCTCGCTCGCTCGCATATCTGGCTCGCTCGCTCTCATGTCTGGCTCGCTTCGCTCTCATATCTGGCTTGCTCGCTTGCTCTCATATCTGGCTCGCTCGCTTACTCTCATATCTGGCTCGCTCGCTTGCTCTCTTGTCTGGCTCACTCTCTTATCTGGCTCGCTCGCATATCTGGCTCGCTCGCTCTCAAATCTGGCTTGCTCGCTTGCTTTCATATCTGGCTTGCTCGCTTGCTCTCATATCTGGCTCGCTCGCTCTCAAATCTGGCTTGCTCGCTTGCTCTCATATCTGGCTTGCTCGCTTGCTCTCATATCTGGCTCGCTCGCTTGCTCTCATATCTGGCTCGCTCGCTTGCTCTCATATTTGGCTAGCTCGCTTTCTCTCTTGTCTTGCTCGCTCTCATATCTGGCTCGCTCGCGCTCATATCTGGCTGGTTCGATTGCTCTCATATCTGGCTCGCTCGCTTGCTCTCTTGTCTGGCTCGCTCTCTTATCTGGCTTGCTCGCTAGCATATCTGGCTCGCACGCTTGCTCTCTTGTCTGGCTTGCTCTCTTATCTGTCTCGCTCTCACATCTGGCTCGCTCGCTTGCTCTCATATCTGGCTCGCTCACTTGCTCTCTTGTCTGGCTCGCTCTCTTATCTGGCTTGCTCGCTAGCATATCTGGCTCGCACGCTTGCTCTCTTATCTGGCTCGATCGCTCTCATATCTGGCTCGCTCGCTTGCTCTCATGTCTGGCTCGCTCGCTTGTTCTCATATCTGGCTCGCTCGCTTGCTCTCTTATCTGGCTCGATCGCTCTCATATCTGGCTCGCTCGCTTGCTCTCATATCCGGCTCGCTCGCTTGCTCTCATATCTGGCTCGCTCGCTTGCTCTCTTGTCTGGCTTGCTCTCTTATATGGCTTGCTCGCTTTCATATCTGGCTCGCTCGCTTGCTCTCATGTCTGGCTCGCTCGCTCTCATATCTGGCTTTCTCGCTTGCTCTCTTGTCTGGCTCGCTCTCTTATCTGGCTTGCTCGCATATCTGGCTCGCTCTTATATCTGCCTTGCTAGCTCGCTCTCATATCTGGCTCGCTCGCTTGCTCTCTTGTCTGTCTCGCTCTCTTTTATGGCTCGCTCGCATATCTGGCTAGCTTGCTCTCACATCTGGCTCGCTCGCTTGCTCTCTTGTCTGGCTCGCTCTCTTATCTGGCTCGCTCGCTCGCATATCTGGCTGGCTCGCTCTCATGTCTGGCTCGCTTCGCTCTCATATCTGGCTTGCTGGCTTGCTCTCATATCTGGCTCGCTCGCTTTTTCTCATATCTGGCTCGCTCGCTTGCTCTCTTGTCTGGCTCGCTCTCTTCTCTGGCTCGCTCGCATATCTGGCTCGCTCGCTCTCAAATATGGCTTGCTCGCTTGCTCTCATATCTGGCTTGCTCGCTTGCTCTCATATCTGGTTCGCTCGCTTGCTCTCATATCTGGCTCGCTCGCTTGCTCTCATATTTGGCTAGCTCGCTTTCTCTCTTGTCTTGCTCGCTCTCATATCTGGCTCGCTCGCTCTCATATCTGGCTGGTTCGATTGCTCTCATATCTGGCTCGCTCGCTTGCTCTCTTGTCTGGCTCACTCTCTTATCTGGCTTGCTCGCTAGCATATCTGGCTCGCACGCTTGCTCTCTTTTCTGGCTTGCTCTCTTATCTGTCTCGCTCTCACATCTGGCTCGCTCGCTTGCTCTCATATCTGGCTCGCTCACTTGCTCTCTTGTCTGGCTCGCTCTCTTATCTGGCTTGCTCGCTAGCATATCTGGCTCGCACGCTTGCTCTCTTATCTGGCTCGATCGCTCTCATATCTGGCTCGCTCTCTTGCTCTCATGTCTGGCTCGCTCGCTTGCTCTCATATCTGGCTCGCTCGCTTGCTCTCTTATCTGGCTCGATCGCTCTCATATCTGGCTCGCTCGCTTGCTCTCATATCCGGCTCGCTCGCTTGCTCTCATATCTGGCTCGCTCGCTTGCTCTCTTGTCTGGGTCGCTCTCTTATCTGGCTCGCTCTCATATCTGGCTCTCATATCTGGCTCGCTCGCTTGCTCTCTTGTCTGGGTCGCTCTCTTATCTGGCTCGCTCTCATATCTGGCTCGCTTGCTCTCCTGTCTGGCTCGCTCTCTTATCTGGCTCGCTCTTATATCTGCCTTGCTAGCTCGCTCTCATATCTGGCTCGCTCGCTTGCTCTCTTGTCTGTCTCGCTCTCTTTTATGGCTCGCTCGCATATCTGGCTAGTTTGCTCTCACATCTGGCTCGCTCGCTTGCTCTCTTGTCTGGCTCGCTCTCTTATCTGGCTCGCTCGCTCGCATATCTGGCTCGCTCGCTCTCATGTCTGGCTCGCTCGCTCTCATATCTGGCTTGCTCGCTTGCTCTCATATCTGGCTCGCTCGCTTACTCTCATATCTGGCTCGCTCGCTTGCTCTCTTGCCTGGCTTGCTCTCTTATCTGTCTCGCTCTCACATCTGGCTCGCTCGCTCGCTCTCATATCTGGCTGGCTCGCTCGCTCTCATATCTTGCTTGCTCGCTTGCTCTCATATCTGGCTCGCTCGCTATCTCTCATATCTGGCTCGCTCGCTTGCTCTCTTGTCTGGCTCGCTCTCTTATCTGGCTCGCTCGCATATCTGGCTCGCTCACTTGCTCTCAAATCTGGCTCGCTCGCTTGCTCTCATATGTGGCTTGCTCTCTTGTCTGTCTCGCTCTCTTTTATGGCTCGCTCGCTCTCACATCTGGCTCGCTCGCTTGCTCTCTTGTCTGGCTCGCTCTCTTATATGGCTCGCTCGCTCGCATATCTGGCTTGCTCGCTCTCATGTCTGGCTCGCTCGCTCTCATATCTGGCTTGCTCGCTTGCTCTCATATCTGGCTCGCTCGCTATCTCTCATATCTGGCTCGCTTGTTTGCTTTCTTGTCTGGCTCGCTCTCTTATCTGGCTCGCTCGAATATCTGTCTCGCTCGCTTGCTCTTATATCTGGCTTGCTCCCAAATCTGGCTCGCTCGCTTGCTCTCATATCTGGCTTGCTCTCTTGCTCTCATATCTGGCTCGCTCTCTTATATGGCTTGCTCGCATATCTGGCTCGCTCGCTCTCACATCTGGCTGGCTTGCTTGCTCTCATATCTGGCTCGCTCGCTTGCTCTCAGATCTGGCTCGCTCGCTTGCTGTCTTGTCTGGCTCGCTCTCTTTTATGGCTCGCTCGCTCTCAAATCTGTCTCGCTCGCTTGCTCTCATATCTGGCTTGCTCGCTTTCTCTCATATCCGGCTCGCTCGCTTGTTCTCATATCTGGCTCGCTCGCTTGCTCTCTTGTCTGGCTCGCTCTCTTATCTGGCTCGCTCGCATATCTGGCTCGCTCGCTCTCAAATCTGGCTCGCTCGCTTGCTCTCATATCTGGCTAGCTCGCTTGCTCTCTTGTCTTGCTCGCTCTCTTATCTGGCTCGCTCGCTCTCATATCTGGCTGGCTCGCTTGCTCTCATATCTGGCTCGCTCGCTTGCTCTCTTGTCTGGCTCGCTCTCTTATCTGGTTTGCTCGCTAGCATTTCTGGCTCGCACGCTTGCTCTCTTGTCTGGCTTGCTCTCTTATCTGGCTCGCTCACTTTCATATCTGGCTCGCTCACTTGCTCTCATGTCTGGCTCGCTCGCTTGCTCTCATGTCTGGTTCGCTCGCTCTCATATCTGGCTTTCTCGCTTGCTCTCTTGTCTGGCTCGCTCTCTTTTCTGGCTCGCTCGCATATCTGGCTCGCTCGCATATCTGGAGCGCTCGCTCTCACATCTGGCTGGCTCGCTTGCTCTAATTTCTGGCTGGCTCGCTTGCTCTCATATCTGGCTCGCTCGCTTGCTCTCTTGTCTGTCTCACTCTCTTTTATGGCTCGTTTGCATAACTGGCTCGCTCGCTTGCTCTCATATCTGGCTTGCTAGCTCACTCTCATATCTGGCTTGCTCGCTTGCTCTCATATTCGGCTCGCTCGCTTGCTCTCATATCTGGCTCGCTCGCTTGCTCTCTTGTCTGGCTCGCTCTCTTAACTGGCTCGCTCGCATATCTTGCTCGCTCGCTCTCAAATCTGGCTCGCTCGCTTGCTCTCATATCTGGCTAGCTCGCTTGCTCTCTTGTCTTGCTCGCTCTCTTATCTGGCTCGCTCGCTCTCATATCTGGCTGGCTCGCTTGCTCTCATATCTGGCTCGCTCGCTTGCTCTCTTGTCTGGCTCGCTCTCTTATCTGGCTTGCTCGCTAGCATATCTGGCTCGCACGCTTGCTCTCTTGTCTGGCTTGCTCTCTTATCTGGCTCGCTCGCTCTCATATCTGGCTCGCTCGCTTGCTCTCATGTCTGGCTCGCTCTCATATCTGGCTTTCTCGCTTGCTCTCTTGTCTGGCTCGCTCTCTTATCTGGCTCGCTCGCATCCCTGGCTCGCTCGCTCTCACATCTAGCTGGCTCGCTTGCTCTCATATCTGGCTCGCTTGCTCTCTTGTCTGGCTTGCTCGCTTGCTCTCATATCCGGCTCGCTCGCTTGCTCTCATATCTGGCTCGCTCGCTTGCTCTCTTGTCTGGGTCGCTCTCTTATCTGGCTCGCTCTCATATCTGGCTCTCATATCTGGCTCGCTCGCTTGCTCTCTTGTCTGGGTCGCTCTCTTATCTGGCTCGCTCTCATATCTGGCTCGCTTGCTCTCCTGTCTGGCTCGCTCTCTTATCTGGCTCGCTCTTATATCTGCCTTGCTAGCTCGCTCTCATATCTGGCTCGCTCGCTTGCTCTCTTGTCTGTCTCGCTCTCTTTTATGGCTCGCTCGCATATCTGGCTAGCTTGCTCTCACATCTGGCTCGCTCGCTTGCTCTCTTGTCTGGCTCGCTCTCTTATCTGGCTCGCTCGCTCGCATATCTGGCTCGCTCGCTCTCATGTCTGGCTCGCTCGCTCTCATATCTGGCTTGCTCGCTTGCTCTCATATCTGGCTCGCTCGCTTACTCTCATATCTGGCTCGCTCGCTTGCTCTCTTGCCTGGCTTGCTCTCTTATCTGTCTCGCTCTCACATCTGGCTCGCTCGCTTCGCTCTCATATCTGGCTGGCTCGCTCGCTCTCATATCTTGCTTGCTCGCTTGCTCTCATATCTGGCTCGCTCGCTATCTCTCATATCTGGCTCGCTCGCTTGCTCTCTTGTCTGGCTCGCTCTCTTATCTGGCTCGCTCGCATATCTGGCTCGCTCACTTGCTCTCAAATCTGGCTCGCTCGCTTGCTCTCATATGTGGCTTGCTCTCTTGTCTGTCTCGCTCTCTTTTATGGCTCGCTCGCTCTCACATCTGGCTCGCTCGCTTGCTCTCTTGTCTGGCTCGCTCTCTTATATGGCTCGCTCGCTCGCATATCTGGCTTGCTCGCTCTCATGTCTGGCTCGCTCGCTCTCATATCTGGCTTGCTCGCTTGCTCTCATATCTGGCTCGCTCGCTATCTCTCATATCTGGCTCGCTTGTTTGCTTTCTTGTCTGGCTCGCTCTCTTATCTGGCTCGCTCGAATATCTGTCTCGCTCGCTTGCTCTTATATCTGGCTTGCTCCCAAATCTGGCTCGCTCGCTTGCTCTCATATCTGGCTTGCTCTCTTGCTCTCATATCTGGCTCGCTCTCTTGTCTGGCTTGCTCTCTTATCTGGCTCGCTCGCTCTCATATCTGGCTCGCTCGCTTGCTCTCATGTCTGGCTCGCTCTCATATCTGGCTTTCTCGCTTGCTCTCTTGTCTGGCTCGCTCTCTTATCTGGCTCGCTCGCATACCTGGCTCGCTCGCTCTCACATCTAGCTGGCTCGCTTGCTCTCATATCTGGCTCGCTTGCTCTCTTGTCTGCTTGCTCGCTTGCTCTCATATCCGGCTCGCTCGCTTGCTCTCATATCTGGCTCGCTCGCTTGCTCTCTTGTCTGGGTCGCTCTCTTATCTGGCTCGCTCTCATATCTGGCTCTCATATCTGGCTCGCTCGCTTGCTCTCTTGTCTGGGTCGCTCTCTTATCTGGCTCGCTCTCATATCTGGCTCGCTTGCTCTCCTGTCTGGCTCGCTCTCTTATCTGGCTCGCTCTTATATCTGCCTTGCTAGCTCGCTCTCATATCTGGCTCGCTCGCTTGCTCTCTTGTCTGTCTCGCTCTCTTTTATGGCTCGCTCGCATATCTGGCTAGCTTGCTCTCACATCTGGCTCGCTCGCTTGCTCTCTTGTCTGGCTCGCTCTCTTATCTGGCTCGCTCGCTCGCATATCTGGCTCGCTCGCTCTCATGTCTGGCTCGCTCGCTCTCATATCTGGCTTGCTCGCTTGCTCTCATATCTGGCTCGCTCGCTTACTCTCATATCTGGCTCGCTCGCTTGCTCTCTTGCCTGGCTTGCTCTCTTATCTGTCTCGCTCTCACATCTGGCTCGCTCGCTCGCTCTCATATCTGGCTGGCTCGCTCGCTCTCATATCTTGCTTGCTCGCTTGCTCTCATATCTGGCTCGCTCGCTATCTCTCATATCTGGCTCGCTCGCTTGCTCTCTTGTCTGGCTCGCTCTCTTATCTGGCTCGCTCGCATATCTGGCTCGCTCACTTGCTCTCAAATCTGGCTCGCTCGCTTGCTCTCATATGTGGCTTGCTCTCTTGTCTGTCTCGCTCTCTTTTATGGCTCGCTCGCTCTCACATCTGGCTCGCTCGCTTGCTCTCTTGTCTGGCTCGC
Organism: Hyla sarda; assembly: GCF_029499605.1. Lineage (NCBI taxonomy): Eukaryota > Metazoa > Chordata > Amphibia > Anura > Hylidae > Hyla > Hyla sarda. The sequence continues at coordinate 46,538 of NW_026608294.1, forward strand.
TCTCTTATATGGCTCGCTCGCTCGCATATCTGGCTTGCTCGCTCTCATGTCTGGCTCGCTCGCTCTCATATCTGGCTTGCTCGCTTGCTCTCATATCTGGCTCGCTCGCTATCTCTCATATCTGGCTCGCTTGTTTGCTTTCTTGTCTGGCTCGCTCTCTTATCTGGCTCGCTCGAATATCTGTCTCGCTCGCTTGCTCTTATATCTGGCTTGCTCCCAAATCTGGCTCGCTCGCTTGCTCTCATATCTGGCTTGCTCTCTTGCTCTCATATCTGGCTCGCTCTCTTATATGGCTTGCTCGCATATCTGGCTCGCTCGCTCTCACATCTGGCTGGCTTGCTTGCTCTCATATCTGGCTCGCTCGCTTGCTCTCAGATCTGGCTCGCTCGCTTGCTGTCTTGTCTGGCTCGCTCTCTTTTATGGCTCGCTCGCTCTCAAATCTGTCTCGCTCGCTTGCTCTCATATCTGGCTTGCTCGCTTTCTCTCATATCCGGCTCGCTCGCTTGTTCTCATATCTGGCTCGCTCGCTTGCTCTCTTGTCTGGCTCGCTCTCTTATCTGGCTCGCTCGCATATCTGGCTCGCTCGCTCTCAAATCTGGCTCGCTCGCTTGCTCTCATATCTGGCTAGCTCGCTTGCTCTCTTGTCTTGCTCGCTCTCTTATCTGGCTCGCTCGCTCTCATATCTGGCTGGCTCGCTTGCTCTCATATCTGGCTCGCTCGCTTGCTCTCTTGTCTGGCTCGCTCTCTTATCTGGTTTGCTCGCTAGCATTTCTGGCTCGCACGCTTGCTCTCTTGTCTGGCTTGCTCTCTTATCTGGCTCGCTCACTTTCATATCTGGCTCGCTCACTTGCTCTCATGTCTGGCTCGCTCGCTTGCTCTCATGTCTGGTTCGCTCGCTCTCATATCTGGCTTTCTCGCTTGCTCTCATGTCTGGCTCGCTCTCTTTTCTGGCTCGCTCGCATATCTGGCTCGCTCGCATATCTGGAGCGCTCGCTCTCACATCTGGCTGGCTCGCTTGCTCTAATTTCTGGCTGGCTCGCTTGCTCTCATATCTGGCTCGCTCGCTTGCTCTCTTGTCTGTCTCACTCTCTTTTATGGCTCGTTTGCATAACTGGCTCGCTCGCTTGCTCTCATATCTGGCTTGCTAGCTCACTCTCATATCTGGCTTGCTCGCTTGCTCTCATATTCGGCTCGCTCGCTTGCTCTCATATCTGGCTCGCTCGCTTGCTCTCTTGTCTGGCTCGCTCTCTTAACTGGCTCGCTCGCATATCTTGCTCGCTCGCTCTCAAATCTGGCTCGCTCGCTTGCTCTCATATCTGGCTAGCTCGCTTGCTCTCTTGTCTTGCTCGCTCTCTTATCTGGCTCGCTCGCTCTCATATCTGGCTGGCTCGCTTGCTCTCATATCTGGCTCGCTCGCTTGCTCTCTTGTCTGGCTCGCTCTCTTATCTGGCTTGCTCGCTAGCATATCTGGCTCGCACGCTTGCTCTCTTGTCTGGCTTGCTCTCTTATCTGGCTCGCTCGCTCTCATATCTGGCTCGCTCGCTTGCTCTCATGTCTGGCTCGCTCTCATATCTGGCTTTCTCGCTTGCTCTCTTGTCTGGCTCGCTCTCTTATCTGGCTCGCTCGCATACCTGGCTCGCTCGCTCTCACATCTAGCTGGCTCGCTTGCTCTCATATCTGGCTCGCTTGCTCTCTTGTCTGGCTTGCTCTCTTATCTGGCTCGCTCTTATATCTGCCTTGCTAGCTCCCTCTCATATCTGGCTCGCTCGCTTGCTCTCTTGTCTGTCTCGCTCTCTTTTATGGCTCGCTCGCATATCTGGCTAGCTTGCTCTCACATCTGGCTCGCTCGCTTGCTCTCTTGTCTGGCTCGCTCTCTTATCTGGCTCGCTCGCTCGCATATCTGGCTCGCTCGCTCTCATGTCTGGCTCGCTTCGCTCTCATATCTGGCTTGCTCGCTTGCTCTCATATCTGGCTCGCTCGCTTACTCTCATATCTGGCTCGCTCGCCTGCTCTCTTGTCTGGCTCACTCTCTTATCTGGCTCGCTCGCATATCTGGCTCGCTCGCTCTCAAATCTGGCTTGCTCGCTTGCTCTCATATCTGGCTTGCTCGCTTGCTCTCATATCTGGCTCGCTCGCTTGCTCTCATATCTGGCTCGCTCGCTTTTTCTCATATCTGGCTCGCTCGCTTGCTCTCTTGTCTGGCTCGCTCTCTTCTCTGGATCGCTCGCATATCTGGCTCGCTCGCTCTCAAATCTGGCTTGCTCGCTTGCTCTCATATCTGGCTTGCTCGCTTGCTCTCATATCTGGCGCGCTCGCTTGCTCTCATATCTGGCTCGCTCGCTTGCTCTCATATTTGGCTAGCTCGCTTTCTCTCTTGTCTTGCTCGCTCTCATATCTGGTTCGCTCGTTCTCATATCTGGCTGGTTCGATTGCTCTCATATCTGGCTCGCTCGCTTGCTCTCTTGTCTGGCTCGCTCTCTTATCTGGCTTGCTCGCTAGCATATCTGGCTCGCACGCTTGCTCTCTTGTCTGGCTTGCTCTCTTATCTGTCTCGCTCTCACATCTGGCTCGCTCGCTTGCTCTCATATCTGGCTCGCTCACTTGCTCTCTTGTCTGGCTCGCTCTCTTATCTGGCTTGCTCGCTAGCATATCTGGCTCGCACGCTTGCTCTCTTATCTGGCTCGATCGCTCTCATATCTGGCTCGCTCGCTTGCTCTCATGTCTGGCTCGCTCGCTTGCTCTCATATCTGGCTCGCTCGCTTGCTCTCTTATCTGGCTCGATCGCTCTCATATCTGGCTCGCTCGCTTGCTCTCATATCCGGCTCGCTCACTTGCTCTCATATCTGGCTCGCTCGCTTGCTCTCTTGTCTGGGTCGCTCTCTTATCTGGCTCGCTCTCATATCTGGCTCGCTTGCTCTCCTGTCTGGCTCGCTCTCTTATCTGGCTCGCTCTTATATCTGCCTTGCTAGCTCGCTCTCATATCTGGCTCGCTCGCTTGCTCTCTTGTCTGTCTCGCTCTCTTTTATGGCTCGCTCGCATATCTGGCTAGCTTGCTCTCACATCTGGCTCGCTCGCTTGCTCTCTTGTCTGGCTCGCTCTCTTATCTGGCTCGCTCGCTCGCATATCTGGCTCGCTCGCTCTCATGTCTGGCTCGCTCGCTCTCATATCTGGCTTGCTCGCTTGCTCTCATATCTGGCTCGCTCGCTTACTCTCATATCTGGCTCGCTCGCTTGCTCTCTTGTCTGGCTTGCTCTCTTATCTGGCTCGCTCTCACATCTGGCTCGCTCGCTTGCTCTCATATCTGGCTCGCTCGCTTGCTCTTTTGTCTGGCTCGCTCTCTTATCTGGCTTGCTCGCTAGCATATCTGGCTCGCACGCTTGCTCTCTTATCTGGCTCGATCGCTCTCATATCTGGCTCGCTCGCTTGCTCTCATGTCTGGCTCGCTCGCTCTCATATCTGGCTTTCTCGCTTGCTCTCTTGTCTTGCTCGCTCTCTTATCTGGCTCGCTCTCATACCTGGCTCGCTCGCTCTCACATCTAGCTGTCTCCCTTGCTCTCATATCTGGCTCGCTTGCTCTCTTGTCTGGCTCGCTTTCATATCTGGCTCGCTCTTATATCTGCCTTGCTAGCTCGCTTTCATATCTGGCTCGCTCGCTTGCTCTCTTGTCTGTCTCGCTCTCTTTTATCGCTCGCACGCATATCTGGCTCCCTTGCTCTCACATCTGGCTCGCTCGCTTGCTCTCTTGTCTGGCTCGCTCTCTTATCTGGCTCGCTCGCATATCTGGCTCGCTCGCTCTCATGTCTGGCTCGCTCGCTCTCATATCTGGCTTGCTCGCTTGCTCTCATATCTGGCTTGCTCGCTTGCTCTCATATCTGGCTCGCTCGCTTGTTCTCATATCTGGCTCGCTCGCTTGCTCTCTTGTCTGGCTTGCTCTCTTGTCTGGCTCGCTCTCTTATCTGGCTCGCTCGCATATCTGGCTCGCTCGCTCTCATATCTGGCTGGTTCGCTTGCTCTCATATCTGGCTCGCTCGCTTGCTCTCCTGCCTGGCTCGCTCTCTTATCTGGCTTGCTCGCTAGCATATCTGGCTTGCACGCTTGCTCTTTTGTCTGGCTTGCTCTCTTATCTGGCTCGCTCGCTCTCATATCTGGCTCGCTCGCTTGCTCTCATATCTGGCTCGCTCGCTTGCTCTCTTGTCTGGCTCGCTCTCTTATCTGGCTCGCTCACATATCTGGCTCGCTCGCTCTCACATCTAGCTGGCTCGCTTGCTCTCATATTTGGCTCGCTCGCTTGCTCTCTTGTCTGGCTCGCTCTCTTATCTGGCTCGCTCTCATATCTGGCTTGCTAGCTTGCTCTCATATCTGGCTCGCTCGCTTGCTCTCTTGTCTGTCTCGCTCTCTTTTATGGCTCGCTCGCATATCTGGTTCGCTCGCTCTCATATCTTATTCGCTCCGTCTCATGTCTGGCTCGCTCGCTCTCATATCTGGCTTGCTCGCTTGCTCTCATATCTGGCTCGCTCGCTTGCTCTCTTGTCTGGCTCGCTCTCTTATCTGGCTCGCTCGCATATCTGGCTCGCTCGCTCTCATGTCTGGCTCGCTCGCTCTCATATCTGGCTTGCTCGCTTGCTCTCATATCTGGCTTGCTCGCTTGCTCTCATATCAGGCTCGCTCGCTTGTTCTCATATCTGGCTCGCTCGCTTGCTCTCTTGTCTGGCTTGCTCTCTTGTCTGGCTCGCTCTCTTATCTGGCTCGCTCGCATATCTGGCTCGCTCGCTCTCATATCTGGCTGGTTCGCTTGCTCTCATATCTGGCTCGCTCGCTTGCTCTCCTGTCTGGCTCGCTCTCTTATCTGGCTTGCTCGCTAGCATATCTGGCTTGCACGCTTGCTCTTTTGTCTGGCTTGCTCTCTTATCTGGCTCGCTCGCTCTCATATCTGGCTCGCTCGCTTGCTCTCATATCTGGCTCGCTCGCTTGCTCTCTTGTCTGGCTCGCTCTCTTATCTGGCTCGCTCACATATCTGGCTCGCTCGCTCTCACATCTAGCTGGCTCGCTTGCTCTCATATTTGGCTCGCTCGCTTGCTCTCTTGTCTGGCTCGCTCTCTTATCTGGCTCGCTCTCATATCTGGCTTGCTAGCTTGCTCTCATATCTGGCTCGCTCGCTTGCTCTCTTGTCTGTCTCGCTCTCTTTTATGGCTCGCTCGCATATCTGGTTCGCTCGCTCTCATATCTTATTCGCTCCGTCTCATGTCTGGCTCGCTCGCTCTCATATCTGGCTTGCTCGCTTGCTCTCATATCTGGCTCGCTCGCTTGCTCTCTTGTCTGGCTCGCTCTCTTATCTGGCTCGCTCGCATATCTTGCGCGCTCACTCTCAAATCTGGCTCGCTTGCTTGCTCTCATATCTGGCTAGCTCGCTTGCTCTCATATGTGGCTCTCTTGCTCTCATATCTGGCTCGCTTGCTTGCTTAAGTGTCTGGCTCGCTCTCTTATCTGGCTAGCTCTCTCTCACATCTGGCTTGCTCGCTGCTCTCTTGTCTGGCTCGCTCTCTTATCTGGCTCGCTCGCATATCTTGCTCGCTCGCTCTCACATCTGGCTCGCTCGCTTGCTCTCAAATGTGGCTAGCTCGCTTGCTCTCTTGTCTTGCTCGCTCTCTTATCTGGCTCGCTCGCTCTTATATCTGGCTGGCTCGCTTGCTCTCATATCTGGCTCGCTCGCTTGCTCTCTTGTCTGGCTCGCTCTTTTATCTGGTTTGCTCGCTAGCATATCTGGCTCGCACGCTTGCTCTCTTGTCTGGCTTGCTCGCTTGCTCTCATATCTGGCTTGCTCGCTTGCTCTCATATCTGGCTCGCTCGCTTGTTCTCATATCTGGCTCGCTCGCTTGCTCTCTTGTCTGGCTCGCTCTCTTATCTGGCTCGCTCGCATATCTGGCTCGCTCGCTCTCATATCTGGCTGGTTCGCTTGCTCTCATATCTGGCTCGCTCGCTTGCTCTCCTGTCTGGCTCGCTCTCTTATCTGGCTTGCTCGCTAGCATATCTGGCTTGCACGCTTGCTCTTTTGTCTGGCTTGCTCTCTTATCTGGCTCGCTCGCTCTCATATCTGGCTCGCTCGCTTGCTCTCATATCTGGCTCGCTCGCTTGCTCTCTTGTCTGGCTCGCTCTCTTATCTGGCTCGCTCACATATCTGGCTCGCTCGCTCTCACATCTAGCTGGCTCGCTTGCTCTCATATTTGGCTCGCTCGCTTGCTCTCTTGTCTGGCTCGCTCTCTTATCTGGCTCGCTCTCATATCTGGCTTGCTAGCTTGCTCTCATATCTGGCTCGCTCGCTTGCTCTCTTGTCTGTCTCGCTCTCTTTTATGGCTCGCTCGCATATCTGGTTCGCTCGCTCTCATATCTTATTCGCTCCGTCTCATGTCTGGCTCGCTCGCTCTCATATCTGGCTTGCTCGCTTGCTCTCATATCTGGCTCGCTCGCTTGCTCTCTTGTCTGGCTCGCTCTCTTATCTGGCTCGCTCGCATATCTTGCGCGCTCACTCTCAAATCTGGCTCGCTTGCTTGCTCTCATATCTGGCTAGCTCGCTTGCTCTCATATGTGGCTCTCTTGCTCTCATATCTGGCTCGCTTGCTTGCTTAATTGTCTGGCTCGCTCTCTTATCTGGCTAGCTCTCTCTCACATCTGGCTTGCTCGCTGCTCTCTTGTCTGGCTCGCTCTCTTATCTGGCTCGCTCGCATATCTTGCTCGCTCGCTCTCACATCTGGCTCGCTCGCTTGCTCTCAAATGTGGCTAGCTCGCTTGCTCTCTTGTCTTGCTCGCTCTCTTATCTGGCTCGCTCGCTCTTATATCTGGCTGGCTCGCTTGCTCTCATATCTGGCTCGCTCGCTTGCTCTCTTGTCTGGCTCGCTCTTTTATCTGGTTTGCTCGCTAGCATATCTGGCTCGCACGCTTGCTCTCTTGTCTGGCTTGCTCTCTTATCTGGCTTGCTCGCTTTCATATCTGGCTCGCTCGCTTGCTCTCATGTCTGGCTCGCTCGCTCTCATATCTGGCTTTCTCGCTTGCTCTCTTGTCTGGCTCGCTCTCTTATCTGGCTTGCTCGCATATCTGGCTCGCTCTTATATCTGCCTTGCTAGCTCGCTCTCATATCTGGCTCGCTCGCTTGCTCTCTTGTCTGTCTCGCTCTCTTTTATGGCTCGCTCGCATATCTGGCTAGCTTGCTCTCACATCTGGCTCGCTCGCTTGCTCTCTTGTCTGGCTCGCTCTCTTATCTGGCTCGCTCGCTCGCATATCTGGCTCGCTCGCTCTCATGTCTGGCTCGCTTCGCTCTCATATCTGGCTTGCTCGCTTGCTCTCATATCTGGCTCGCTCGCTTACTCTCATATCTGGCTCGCTCGCTTGCTCTCTTGTCTGGCTCACTCTCTTATCTGGCTCGCTCGCATATCTGGCTCGCTCGCTCTCAAATCTGGCTTGCTCGCTTGCTTTCATATCTGGCTTGCTCGCTTGCTCTCATATCTGGCTCGCTCGCTTGCTCTCATATCTGGCTCGCTCTCTTATCTGGCTCGCTCGCATATCTGGCTCGCTCGCTCTCACATCTGGCTGGCTTGCTTGCTCTCATATCTGGCTCGCTTGCTCTCATATCTGGCTCGCTCGCTTGCTCACTTGTCTGGTTCGCTCTCATATCTGGCTTGCTAGCTTGCTCTCATATCTGGCTCTCTCGCTTGCTCTCTTGTCTGTCTCGCTCTCTTTTATGGCTCGCTTGCATATCTGGCTTGTTTGCTCTCAAATCTGGCTCGCTCGCTTGCTCTCATATCTGGCTTGTTCGCTTGCTCTCATATCCGGCTCGCTCGCTTGCTCTCATATCTGGCTCGCTCGCTTGCTCTCTTGTCTGGCTCGCTCTCTTATCTGGCTCGCTCGCATATCTGGCTCGCTCGCTCTCAAATCTGGCTCGCTCGCTTGCTCTCATATCTGGCTAGCTCGCTTGCTCTCTTGTCTGGCTCGCTCTCTTATCTGGCTCGCTCGCATATCTGGCTCGCTCGCTCTCACATCTGGCTGGCTCGCTTGCTCTCATTTCTGGCTGGCTCGCTTGCTCTCATTTCTGGCTCGCTCGCTTGCTCTCATATCTGGCTCGCTCGCTTGCTCTCATATCTGGCTCGCTCGCTTGCTCTCTTGTCTGGCTCGCTCTCTTATCTGGCTAGCTCGCATACCTGGCTCGCTCGCTCTCACATCTAGCTGGCTCGCTTGCTCTCATATCTGGCTCGCTCACTTGCTCTCTTGTCTGGCTCGCTCTCTTATCTGGCTCGCTCTCATATCTGGCTTGCTAGCTTGCTCTCATATCTGGCTCGCTCGCTTGCTCTCGTCTGTCTTGCTCTCTTTTATGGCTCGCTCGCATATCTGGCTCGCTCGCTCTCACATCTGGCTCGCTCGCTTGCTCTCTTGTCTGGCTCGCTCTCTTATCTGGCTCGCTCGCTCGCATATCTGGCTCGCTCGCTCTCATGTCTGGCTCGCTCGCTCTCATATCTGGCTGGCTCGCTCGCTCTCATATCTTGCTTGCTCGCTTGCTCTCATATCTGGCTCGCTCGCTATCTCTCATATCTGGCTCGCTCGCTTGCTCTCTTGTCTGGCTCGCTCTCTTATCTGGCTCGCTCGCATATCTGGCTCGCTCACTTGCTCTCAAATCTGGCTCGCTCGCTTTTTCTCATATCTGGCTCGCTCGCTTGCTCTCTTGTCTGGCTCGCTCTCTTCTCTGGCTCGCTCGCATATCTGGCTCGCTCGCTCTCTTGTCTGGCACGCTCACTTGCTCTCATATTTGGCTAGCTCGCTTTCTCTCTTGTCTTGCTCACTCTCATATCTGGCTCGCTCGCTCTCATATCTGGCTGGTTCGCCTACTCTCATATCTGGCTCGCTCGCTTGCTCTCTTGTCTGGCTCGCTCTCTTATCTGGCTTGCTCGCTAGCATATCTGGCTCGCACGCTTGCTCTCTTGTCTGGCTTGCTCTCTTATCTGTCTCGCTCTCACATCTGGCTCGCTCGCTTGCTCTCATATCTGGCTCGCTCGCTTGCTCTCTTGTCTGGCTCGCTCTCTTATCTGGCTCGCTCGCATATCTTGCGCGCTCACTCTCAAATCTGGCTCGCTTGCTTGCTCTCATATCTGGCTAGCTCGCTTGCTCTCATATGTGGCTCTCTTGCTCTCATATCTGGCTCGCTTGCTTGCTTAATTGTCTGGCTCGCTCTCTTATCTGGCTAGCTCTCTCTCACATCTGGCTTGCTCGCTGCTCTCTTGTCTGGCTCGCTCTCTTATCTGGCTCGCTCGCATATCTTGCTCGCTCGCTCTCACATCTGGCTCGCTCGCTTGCTCTCAAATGTGGCTAGCTCGCTTGCTCTCTTGTCTTGCTCGCTCTCTTATCTGGCTCGCTCGCTCTTATATCTGGCTGGCTCGCTTGCTCTCATATCTGGCTCGCTCGCTTGCTCTCTTGTCTGGCTCGCTCTCTTATCTGGTTTGCTCGCTAGCATATCTGGCTCGCACGCTTGCTCTCTTGTCTGGCTTGCTCTCTTATCTGGCTTGCTCGCTTTCATATCTGGCTCGCTCGCTTGCTCTCATGTCTGGCTCGCTCGCTCTCATATCTGGCTTTCTCGCTTGCTCTCTTGTCTGGCTCGCTCTCTTATCTGGCTTGCTCGCATATCTGGCTCGCTCTTATATCTGCCTTGCTAGCTCGCTCTCATATCTGGCTCGCTCGCTTGCTCACTTGTCTGTCTCGCTCTCTTTTATGGCTCGCTCGCATATCTGGCTAGCTTGCTCTCACATCTGGCTCGCTCGCTTGCTCTCTTGTCTGGCTCGCTCTCTTATCTGGCTCGCTCGCTCGCATATCTGGCTCGCTCGCTCTCATGTCTGGCTCGCTTCGCTCTCATATCTGGCTTGCTCGCTTGCTCTCATATCTGGCTCGCTCGCTTACTCTCATATCTGGCTCGCTCGCTTGCTCTCTTGTCTGGCTCACTCTCTTATCTGGCTCGCTCGCATATCTGGCTCGCTCGCTCTCAAATCTGGCTTGCTCGCTTGCTTTCATATCTGGCTTGCTCGCTTGCTCTCATATCTGGCTCGCTCGCTTGCTCTCATATCTGGCTCGCTCGCTTTTTCTCATATCTGGCTCGCTCGCTTGCTCTCTTGTCTGGCTCGCTCTCTTCTCTGGCTCGCTCGCATATCTGGCTCGCTCGCTCTCAAATCTGGCTTGCTCGCTTGCTCTCATATTTGGCTTGCTCGCTTGCTCTCATATCTGGCTCGCTCGCTTGCTCTCATATCTGGCTCGCTCGCTTGCTCTCATATTTGGCTAGCTCGCTTTCTCTCTTGTCTTGCTCGCTCTCATATCTGGCTCGCTCGCTCTTATATCTGGCTGGTTCGATTGCTCTCATATCTGGCTCGCTCGCTTGCTCTCTTGTCTGGCTCGCTCTCTTATCTGGCTTGCTCGCTAGCATATCTGGCTCGCACGCTTGCTCTCTTGTCTGGCTTGCTCTCTTATCTGTCTCGCTCTCACATCTGGCTCGCTCGCTTGCTCTCATATCTGGCTCGCTCACTTGCTCTCTTGTCTGGCTCGCTCTCTTATCTGGCTTGCTCGCTAGCATATCTGGCTCGCACGCTTGCTCTCTTATCTGGCTCGATCGCTCTCATATCTGGCTCGCTCGCTTGCTCTCATGTCTGGCTCGCTCGCTTGCTCTCATATCTGGCTCGCTCGCTTGCTCTCTTATCTGGCTCGATCGCTCTCATATCTGGCTCGCTCGCTTGCTCTCATATCCGGCTCGCTCGCTTGCTCTCATATCTGGCTCGCTCGCTTGCTCTCTTGTCTGGCTTGCTCTCTTATCTGGCTTGCTCGCTTTCATATCTGGCTCGCTCGCTTGCTCTCATGTCTGGCTCGCTCGCTCTCATATCTGGCTTTCTCGCTTGCTCTCTTGTCTGGCTCGCTCTCTTATCTGGCTTGCTCGCATATCTGGCTCGCTCTTATATCTGCCTTGCTAGCTCGCTCTCATATCTGGCTCGCTCGCTTGCTCTCTTGTCTGTCTCGCTCTCTTTTATGGCTCGCTCGCATATCTGGCTAGCTTGCTCTCACATCTGGCTCGCTCGCTTGCTCTCTTGTCTGGCTCGCTCTCTTATCTGGCTCGCTCGCTCGCATATCTGGCTCGCTCGCTCTCATGTCTGGCTCGCTTCGCTCTCATATCTGGCTTGCTCGCTTGCTCTCATATCTGGCTCGCTCGCTTACTCTCATATCTGGCTCGCTCGCTTGCTCTCTTGTCTGGCTCATTCTCTTATCTGGCTCGCTCGCATATCTGGCTCGCTCGCTCTCAAATCTGGCTTGCTCGCTTGCTTTCATATCTGGCTTGCTCGCTTGCTCTCATATCTGGCTCGCTCGCTTGTTCTCATATCTGGCTCGCTCGCTTGCTCTCTTGTCTGGCTCGCTCTCTTATCTGGCTCGCTCGCATATCTGGCTCGCTCGCTCTCATATCTGGCTGGTTCGCTTGCTCTCATATCTGGCTCGCTCGCTTGCTCTCCTGTCTGGCTCGCTCTCTTATCTGGCTTGCTCGCTAGCATATCTGGCTTGCACGCTTGCTCTTTTGTCTGGCTTGCTCTCTTATCTGGCTCGCTCGCTCTCATATCTGGCTCGCTCGCTTGCTCTCATATCTGGCTCGCTCGCTTGCTCTCTTGTCTGGCTCGCTCTCTTATCTGGCTCGCTCACATATCTGGCTCGCTCGCTCTCACATCTAGCTGGCTCGCTTGCTCTCATATTTGGCTCGCTCGCTTGCTCTCTTGTCTGGCTCGCTCTCTTATCTGGCTCGCTCTCATATCTGGCTTGCTAGCTTGCTCTCATATCTGGCTCGCTCGCTTGCTCTCTTGTCTGTCTCGCTCTCTTTTATGGCTCGCTCGCATATCTGGTTCGCTCGCTCTCATATCTTATTCGCTCCGTCTCATGTCTGGCTCGCTCGCTCTCATATCTGGCTTGCTCGCTTGCTCTCATATCTGGCTCGCTCGCTTGCTCTCTTGTCTGGCTCGCTCTCTTATCTGGCTCGCTCGCATATCTTGCGCGCTCACTCTCAAATCTGGCTCGCTTGCTTGCTCTCATATCTGGTTAGCTCGCTTGCTCTCATATGTGGCTCTCTTGCTCTCATATCTGGCTCGCTTGCTTGCTTAATTGTCTGGCTCGCTCTCTTATCTGGCTAGCTCTCTCTCACATCTGGCTTGCTCGCTGCTCTCTTGTCTGGCTCGCTCTCTTATCTGGCTCGCTCGCTCTTATATCTGGCTGGCTCGCTTGCTCTCATATCTGGCTCGCTCGCTTGCTCTCTTGTCTGGCTCGCTCTTTTATCTGGTTTGCTCGCTAGCATATCTGGCTCGCACGCTTGCTCTCTTGTCTGGCTTGCTCTCTTATCTGGCTTGCTCGCTTTCATATCTGGCTCGCTCGCTTGCTCTCATGTCTGGCTCGCTCGCTCTCATATCTGGCTTTCTCGCTTGCTCTCTTGTCTGGCTCGCTCTCTTATCTGGCTTGCTCGCATATCTGGCTCGCTCTTATATCTGCCTTGCTAGCTCGCTCTCTTATCTGGCTCGCTCGCTTGCTCTCTTGTCTGTCTCGCTCTCTTTTATGGCTCGCTCGCATATCTGGCTAGCTTGCTCTCACATCTGGCTCGCTCGCTTGCTCTCTTGTCTGGCTCGCTCTCTTATCTGGCTCGCTCGCTCGCATATCTGGCTCGCTCGCTCTCATGTCTGGCTCGCTTCGCTCTCATATCTGGCTTGCTCGCTTGCTCTCATATCTGGCTCGCTCGCTTACTCTCATATCTGGCTCGCTCGCTTGCTCTCTTGTCTGGCTCACTCTCTTATCTGGCTCGCTCGCATATCTGGCTCGCTCGCTCTCAAATCTGGCTTGCTCGCTTGCTTTCATATCTGGCTTGCTCGCTTGCTCTCATATCTGGCTCGCTCGCTTGCTCTCATATCTGGCTCGCTCGCTTTTTCTCATATCTGGCTCGCTCGCTTGCTCTCTTGTCTGGCTCGCTCTCTTCTCTGGCTCGCTCGCATATCTGGCTCGCTCGCTCTCAAATCTGGCTTGCTCGCTTGCTCTCATATTTGGCTTGCTCGCTTGCTCTCATATCTGGCTCGCTCGCTTGCTCTCATATCTGGCTCGCTCGCTTGCTCTCATATTTGGCTAGCTCGCTTTCTCTCTTGTCTTGCTCGCTCTCATATCTGGCTCGCTCGCTCTTATATCTGGCTGGTTCGATTGCTCTCATATCTGGCTCGCTCGCTTGCTCTCTTGTCTGGCTCGCTCTCTTATCTGGCTTGCTCGCTAGCATATCTGGCTCGCACGCTTGCTCTCTTGTCTGGCTTGCTCTCTTATCTGTCTCGCTCTCACATCTGGCTCGCTCGCTTGCTCTCATATCTGGCTCGCTCACTTGCTCTCTTGTCTGGCTCGCTCTCTTATCTGGCTTGCTCGCTAGCATATCTGGCTCGCACGCTTGCTCTCTTATCTGGCTCGATCGCTCTCATATCTGGCTCGCTCGCTTGCTCTCATGTCTGGCTCGCTCGCTTGCTCTCATATCTGGCTCGCTCGCTTGCTCTCTTATCTGGCTCGATCGCTCTCATATCTGGCTCGCTCGCTTGCTCTCATATCCGGCTCGCTCACTTGCTCTCATATCTGGCTCGCTCGCTTGCTCTCTTGTCTGGGTCGCTCTCTTATCTGGCTCGCTCTCATATCTGGCTCGCTTGCTCTCCTGTCTGGCTCGCTCTCTTATCTGGCTCGCTCTTATATCTGCCTTGCTAGCTCGCTCTCATATCTGGCTCGCTCGCTTGCTCTCTTGTCTGTCTCGCTCTCTTTTATGGCTCGCTCGCATATCTGGCTAGCTTGCTCTCACATCTGGCTCGCTCGCTTGCTCTCTTGTCTGGCTCGCTCTCTTATCTGGCTCGCTCGCTCGCATATCTGGCTCGCTCGCTCTCATGTCTGGCTCGCTCGCTCTCATATCTGGCTTGCTCGCTTGCTCTCATATCTGGCTCGCTCGCTTACTCTCATATCTGGCTCGCTCGCTTGCTCTCTTGTCTGGCTTGCTCTCTTATCTGGCTCGCTCTCACATCTGGCTCGCTCGCTTGCTCTCATATCTGGCTCGCTCGCTTGCTCTTTTGTCTGGCTCGCTCTCTTATCTGGCTTGCTCGCTAGCATATCTGGCTCGCACGCTTGCTCTCTTATCTGGCTCGATCGCTCTCATATCTGGCTCGCTCGCTTGCTCTCATGTCTGGCTCGCTCGCTCTCATATCTGGCTTTCTCGCTTGCTCTCTTGTCTTGCTCGCTCTCTTATCTGGCTCGCTCTCATACCTGGCTCGCTCGCTCTCACATCTAGCTGTCTCCCTTGCTCTCATATCTGGCTCGCTTGCTCTCTTGTCTGGCTCGCTTTCATATCTGGCTCGCTCTTATATCTGCCTTGCTAGCTCGCTTTCATATCTGGCTCGCTCGCTTGCTCTCTTGTCTGTCTCGCTCTCTTTTATCGCTCGCACGCATATCTGGCTCCCTTGCTCTCACATCTGGCTCGCTCGCTTGCTCTCTTGTCTGGCTCGCTCTCTTATCTGGCTCGCTCGCATATCTGGCTCGCTCGCTCTCATGTCTGGCTCGCTCGCTCTCATATCTGGCTTGCTCGCTTGCTCTCATATCTGGCTTGCTCGCTTGCTCTCATATCTGGCTCGCTCGCTTGTTCTCATATCTGGCTCGCTCGCTTGCTCTCTTGTCTGGCTTGCTCTCTTGTCTGGCTCGCTCTCTTATCTGGCTCGCTCGCATATCTGGCTCGCTCGCTCTCATATCTGGCTGGTTCGCTTGCTCTCATATCTGGCTCGCTCGCTTGCTCTCCTGTCTGGCTCGCTCTCTTATCTGGCTTGCTCGCTAGCATATCTGGCTTGCACGCTTGCTCTTTTGTCTGGCTTGCTCTCTTATCTGGCTCGCTCGCTCTCATATCTGGCTCGCTCGCTTGCTCTCATATCTGGCTCGCTCGCTTGCTCTCTTGTCTGGCTCGCTCTCTTATCTGGCTCGCTCACATATCTGGCTCGCTCGCTCTCACATCTAGCTGGCTCGCTTGCTCTCATATTTGGCTCGCTCGCTTGCTCTCTTGTCTGGCTCGCTCTCTTATCTGGCTCGCTCTCATATCTGGCTTGCTAGCTTGCTCTCATATCTGGCTCGCTCGCTTGCTCTCTTGTCTGTCTCGCTCTCTTTTATGGCTCGCTCGCATATCTGGTTCGCTCGCTCTCATATCTTATTCGCTCCGTCTCATGTCTGGCTCGCTCGCTCTCATATCTGGCTTGCTCGCTTGCTCTCTTGTCTGGCTCGCTCTCTTATCTGGCTCGCTCGCATATCTGGCTCGCTCGCTCTCATGTCTGGCTCGCTCGCTCTCATATCTGGCTTGCTCGCTTGCTCTCATATCTGGCTTGCTCGCTTGCTCTCATATCTGGCTCGCTCGCTTGTTCTCATATCTGGCTCGCTCGCTTGCTCTCTTGTCTGGCTTGCTCTCTTGTCTGGCTCGCTCTCTTATCTGGCTCGCTCGCATATCTGGCTCGCTCGCTCTCATATCTGGCTGGTTCGCTTGCTCTCATATCTGGCTCGCTCGCTTGCTCTCCTGTCTGGCTCGCTCTCTTATCTGGCTTGCTCGCTAGCATATCTGGCTTGCACGCTTGCTCTTTTGTCTGGCTTGCTCTCTTATCTGGCTCGCTCGCTCTCATATCTGGCTCGCTCGCTTGCTCTCATATCTGGCTCGCTCGCTTGCTCTCTTGTCTGGCTCGCTCTCTTATCTGGCTCGCTCACATATCTGGCTCGCTCGCTCTCACATCTAGCTGGCTCGCTTGCTCTCATATTTGGCTCGCTCGCTTGCTCTCTTGTCTGGCTCGCTCTCTTATCTGGCTCGCTCTCATATCTGGCTTGCTAGCTTGCTCTCATATCTGGCTCGCTCGCTTGCTCTCTTGTCTGTCTCGCTCTCTTTTATGGCTCGCTCGCATATCTGGTTCGCTCGCTCTCATATCTTATTCGCTCCGTCTCATGTCTGGCTCGCTCGCTCTCATATCTGGCTTGCTCGCTTGCTCTCATATCTGGCTCGCTCGCTTGCTCTCTTGTCTGGCTCGCTCTCTTATCTGGCTCGCTCGCATATCTTGCGCGCTCACTCTCAAATCTGGCTCGCTTGCTTGCTCTCATATCTGGCTAGCTCGCTTGCTCTCATATGTGGCTCTCTTGCTCTCATATCTGGCTCGCTTGCTTGCTTAATTGTCTGGCTCGCTCTCTTATCTGGCTAGCTCTCTCTCACATCTGGCTTGCTCGCTGCTCTCTTGTCTGGCTCGCTCTCTTATCTGGCTCGCTCGCATATCTTGCTCGCTCGCTCTCACATCTGGCTCGCTCGCTTGCTCTCAAATGTGGCTAGCTCGCTTGCTCTCTTGTCTGGCTCGCTCTCTTATCTGGCTCGCTCGCTCGCATATCTGGCTCGCTCGCTCTCATGTCTGGCTCGCTTCGCTCTCATATCTGGCTTGCTCGCTTGCTCTCATATCTGGCTCGCTCGCTTACTCTCATATCTGGCTCGCTCGCTTGCTCTCTTGTCTGGCTCACTCTCTTATCTGGCTCGCTCGCATATCTGGCTCGCTCGCTCTCAAATCTGGCTTGCTCGCTTGCTTTCATATCTGGCTTGCTCGCTTGCTCTCATATCTGGCTCGCTCGCTTGCTCTCATATCTGGCTCGCTCGCTTTTTCTCATATCTGGCTCGCTCGCTTGCTCTCTTGTCTGGCTCGCTCTCTTCTCTGGCTCGCTCGCATATCTGGCTCGCTCGCTCTCAAATCTGGCTTGCTCGCTTGCTCTCATATTTGGCTTGCTCGCTTGCTCTCATATCTGGCTCGCTCGCTTGCTCTCATATCTGGCTCGCTCGCTTGCTCTCATATTTGGCTAGCTCGCTTTCTCTCTTGTCTTGCTCGCTCTCATATCTGGCTCGCTCGCTCTTATATCTGGCTGGTTCGATTGCTCTCATATCTGGCTCGCTCGCTTGCTCTCTTGTCTGGCTCGCTCTCTTATCTGGCTTGCTCGCTAGCATATCTGGCTCGCACGCTTGCTCTCTTGTCTGGCTTGCTCTCTTATCTGTCTCGCTCTCACATCTGGCTCGCTCGCTTGCTCTCATATCTGGCTCGCTCACTTGCTCTCTTGTCTGGCTCGCTCTCTTATCTGGCTTGCTCGCTAGCATATCTGGCTCGCACGCTTGCTCTCTTATCTGGCTCGATCGCTCTCATATCTGGCTCGCTCGCTTGCTCTCATGTCTGGCTCGCTCGCTTGCTCTCATATCTGGCTCGCTCGCTTGCTCTCTTATCTGGCTCGATCGCTCTCATATCTGGCTCGCTCGCTTGCTCTCATATCCGGCTCGCTCGCTTGCTCTCATATCTGGCTCGCTCGCTTGCTCTCTTGTCTGGCTTGCTCTCTTATCTGGCTTGCTCGCTTTCATATCTGGCTCGCTCGCTTGCTCTCATGTCTGGCTCGCTCGCTCTCATATCTGGCTTTCTCGCTTGCTCTCTTGTCTGGCTCGCTCTCTTATCTGGCTTGCTCGCATATCTGGCTCGCTCTTATATCTGCCTTGCTAGCTCGCTCTCATATCTGGCTCGCTCGCTTGCTCTCTTGTCTGTCTCGCTCTCTTTTATGGCTCGCTCGCATATCTGGCTAGCTTGCTCTCACATCTGGCTCGCTCGCTTGCTCTCTTGTCTGGCTCGCTCTCTTATCTGGCTCGCTCGCTCGCATATCTGGCTCGCTCGCTCTCATGTCTGGCTCGCTTCGCTCTCATATCTGGCTTGCTCGCTTGCTCTCATATCTGGCTCGCTCGCTTACTCTCATATCTGGCTCGCTCGCTTGCTCTCTTGTCTGGCTCATTCTCTTATCTGGCTCGCTCGCATATCTGGCTCGCTCGCTCTCAAATCTGGCTTGCTCGCTTGCTTTCATATCTGGCTTGCTCGCTTGCTCTCATATCTGGCTCGCTCGCTTGTTCTCATATCTGGCTCGCTCGCTTGCTCTCTTGTCTGGCTCGCTCTCTTATCTGGCTCGCTCGCATATCTGGCTCGCTCGCTCTCATATCTGGCTGGTTCGCTTGCTCTCATATCTGGCTCGCTCGCTTGCTCTCCTGTCTGGCTCGCTCTCTTATCTGGCTTGCTCGCTAGCATATCTGGCTTGCACGCTTGCTCTTTTGTCTGGCTTGCTCTCTTATCTGGCTCGCTCGCTCTCATATCTGGCTCGCTCGCTTGCTCTCATATCTGGCTCGCTCGCTTGCTCTCTTGTCTGGCTCGCTCTCTTATCTGGCTCGCTCACATATCTGGCTCGCTCGCTCTCACATCTAGCTGGCTCGCTTGCTCTCATATTTGGCTCGCTCGCTTGCTCTCTTGTCTGGCTCGCTCTCTTATCTGGCTCGCTCTCATATCTGGCTTGCTAGCTTGCTCTCATATCTGGCTCGCTCGCTTGCTCTCTTGTCTGTCTCGCTCTCTTTTATGGCTCGCTCGCATATCTGGTTCGCTCGCTCTCATATCTTATTCGCTCCGTCTCATGTCTGGCTCGCTCGCTCTCATATCTGGCTTGCTCGCTTGCTCTCATATCTGGCTCGCTCGCTTGCTCTCTTGTCTGGCTCGCTCTCTTATCTGGCTCGCTCGCATATCTTGCGCGCTCACTCTCAAATCTGGCTCGCTTGCTTGCTCTCATATCTGGTTAGCTCGCTTGCTCTCATATGTGGCTCTCTTGCTCTCATATCTGGCTCGCTTGCTTGCTTAATTGTCTGGCTCGCTCTCTTATCTGGCTAGCTCTCTCTCACATCTGGCTTGCTCGCTGCTCTCTTGTCTGGCTCGCTCTCTTATCTGGCTCGCTCGCTCTTATATCTGGCTGGCTCGCTTGCTCTCATATCTGGCTCGCTCGCTTGCTCTCTTGTCTGGCTCGCTCTTTTATCTGGTTTGCTCGCTAGCATATCTGGCTCGCACGCTTGCTCTCTTGTCTGGCTTGCTCTCTTATCTGGCTTGCTCGCTTTCATATCTGGCTCGCTCGCTTGCTCTCATGTCTGGCTCGCTCGCTCTCATATCTGGCTTTCTCGCTTGCTCTCTTGTCTGGCTCGCTCTCTTATCTGGCTTGCTCGCATATCTGGCTCGCTCTTATATCTGCCTTGCTAGCTCGCTCTCTTATCTGGCTCGCTCGCTTGCTCTCTTGTCTGTCTCGCTCTCTTTTATGGCTCGCTCGCATATCTGGCTAGCTTGCTCTCACATCTGGCTCGCTCGCTTGCTCTCTTGTCTGGCTCGCTCTCTTATCTGGCTCGCTCGCTCGCATATCTGGCTCGCTCGCTCTCATGTCTGGCTCGCTTCGCTCTCATATCTGGCTTGCTCGCTTGCTCTCATATCTGGCTCGCTCGCTTACTCTCATATCTGGCTCGCTCGCTTGCTCTCTTGTCTGGCTCACTCTCTTATCTGGCTCGCTCGCATATCTGGCTCGCTCGCTCTCAAATCTGGCTTGCTCGCTTGCTTTCATATCTGGCTTGCTCGCTTGCTCTCATATCTGGCTCGCTCGCTTGCTCTCATATCTGGCTCGCTCGCTTTTTCTCATATCTGGCTCGCTCGCTTGCTCTCTTGTCTGGCTCGCTCTCTTCTCTGGCTCGCTCGCATATCTGGCTCGCTCGCTCTCAAATCTGGCTTGCTCGCTTGCTCTCATATTTGGCTTGCTCGCTTGCTCTCATATCTGGCTCGCTCGCTTGCTCTCATATCTGGCTCGCTCGCTTGCTCTCATATTTGGCTAGCTCGCTTTCTCTCTTGTCTTGCTCGCTCTCATATCTGGCTCGCTCGCTCTTATATCTGGCTGGTTCGATTGCTCTCATATCTGGCTCGCTCGCTTGCTCTCTTGTCTGGCTCGCTCTCTTATCTGGCTTGCTCGCTAGCATATCTGGCTCGCACGCTTGCTCTCTTGTCTGGCTTGCTCTCTTATCTGTCTCGCTCTCACATCTGGCTCGCTCGCTTGCTCTCATATCTGGCTCGCTCACTTGCTCTCTTGTCTGGCTCGCTCTCTTATCTGGCTTGCTCGCTAGCATATCTGGCTCGCACGCTTGCTCTCTTATCTGGCTCGATCGCTCTCATATCTGGCTCGCTCGCTTGCTCTCATGTCTGGCTCGCTCGCTTGCTCTCATATCTGGCTCGCTCGCTTGCTCTCTTATCTGGCTCGATCGCTCTCATATCTGGCTCGCTCGCTTGCTCTCATATCCGGCTCGCTCACTTGCTCTCATATCTGGCTCGCTCGCTTGCTCTCTTGTCTGGGTCGCTCTCTTATCTGGCTCGCTCTCATATCTGGCTCGCTTGCTCTCCTGTCTGGCTCGCTCTCTTATCTGGCTCGCTCTTATATCTGCCTTGCTAGCTCGCTCTCATATCTGGCTCGCTCGCTTGCTCTCTTGTCTGTCTCGCTCTCTTTTATGGCTCGCTCGCATATCTGGCTAGCTTGCTCTCACATCTGGCTCGCTCGCTTGCTCTCTTGTCTGGCTCGCTCTCTTATCTGGCTCGCTCGCTCGCATATCTGGCTCGCTCGCTCTCATGTCTGGCTCGCTCGCTCTCATATCTGGCTTGCTCGCTTGCTCTCATATCTGGCTCGCTCGCTTACTCTCATATCTGGCTCGCTCGCTTGCTCTCTTGTCTGGCTTGCTCTCTTATCTGGCTCGCTCTCACATCTGGCTCGCTCGCTTGCTCTCATATCTGGCTCGCTCGCTTGCTCTTTTGTCTGGCTCGCTCTCTTATCTGGCTTGCTCGCTAGCATATCTGGCTCGCACGCTTGCTCTCTTATCTGGCTCGATCGCTCTCATATCTGGCTCGCTCGCTTGCTCTCATGTCTGGCTCGCTCGCTCTCATATCTGGCTTTCTCGCTTGCTCTCTTGTCTTGCTCGCTCTCTTATCTGGCTCGCTCTCATACCTGGCTCGCTCGCTCTCACATCTAGCTGTCTCCCTTGCTCTCATATCTGGCTCGCTTGCTCTCTTGTCTGGCTCGCTTTCATATCTGGCTCGCTCTTATATCTGCCTTGCTAGCTCGCTTTCATATCTGGCTCGCTCGCTTGCTCTCTTGTCTGTCTCGCTCTCTTTTATCGCTCGCACGCATATCTGGCTCCCTTGCTCTCACATCTGGCTCGCTCGCTTGCTCTCTTGTCTGGCTCGCTCTCTTATCTGGCTCGCTCGCATATCTGGCTCGCTCGCTCTCATGTCTGGCTCGCTCGCTCTCATATCTGGCTTGCTCGCTTGCTCTCATATCTGGCTTGCTCGCTTGCTCTCATATCTGGCTCGCTCGCTTGTTCTCATATCTGGCTCGCTCGCTTGCTCTCTTGTCTGGCTTGCTCTCTTGTCTGGCTCGCTCTCTTATCTGGCTCGCTCGCATATCTGGCTCGCTCGCTCTCATATCTGGCTGGTTCGCTTGCTCTCATATCTGGCTCGCTCGCTTGCTCTCCTGTCTGGCTCGCTCTCTTATCTGGCTTGCTCGCTAGCATATCTGGCTTGCACGCTTGCTCTTTTGTCTGGCTTGCTCTCTTATCTGGCTCGCTCGCTCTCATATCTGGCTCGCTCGCTTGCTCTCATATCTGGCTCGCTCGCTTGCTCTCTTGTCTGGCTCGCTCTCTTATCTGGCTCGCTCACATATCTGGCTCGCTCGCTCTCACATCTAGCTGGCTCGCTTGCTCTCATATTTGGCTCGCTCGCTTGCTCTCTTGTCTGGCTCGCTCTCTTATCTGGCTCGCTCTCATATCTGGCTTGCTAGCTTGCTCTCATATCTGGCTCGCTCGCTTGCTCTCTTGTCTGTCTCGCTCTCTTTTATGGCTCGCTCGCATATCTGGTTCGCTCGCTCTCATATCTTATTCGCTCCGTCTCATGTCTGGCTCGCTCGCTCTCATATCTGGCTTGCTCGCTTGCTCTCTTGTCTGGCTCGCTCTCTTATCTGGCTCGCTCGCATATCTGGCTCGCTCGCTCTCATGTCTGGCTCGCTCGCTCTCATATCTGGCTTGCTCGCTTGCTCTCATATCTGGCTTGCTCGCTTGCTCTCATATCTGGCTCGCTCGCTTGTTCTCATATCTGGCTCGCTCGCTTGCTCTCTTGTCTGGCTTGCTCTCTTGTCTGGCTCGCTCTCTTATCTGGCTCGCTCGCATATCTGGCTCGCTCGCTCTCATATCTGGCTGGTTCGCTTGCTCTCATATCTGGCTCGCTCGCTTGCTCTCCTGTCTGGCTCGCTCTCTTATCTGGCTTGCTCGCTAGCATATCTGGCTTGCACGCTTGCTCTTTTGTCTGGCTTGCTCTCTTATCTGGCTCGCTCGCTCTCATATCTGGCTCGCTCGCTTGCTCTCATATCTGGCTCGCTCGCTTGCTCTCTTGTCTGGCTCGCTCTCTTATCTGGCTCGCTCACATATCTGGCTCGCTCGCTCTCACATCTAGCTGGCTCGCTTGCTCTCATATTTGGCTCGCTCGCTTGCTCTCTTGTCTGGCTCGCTCTCTTATCTGGCTCGCTCTCATATCTGGCTTGCTAGCTTGCTCTCATATCTGGCTCGCTCGCTTGCTCTCTTGTCTGTCTCGCTCTCTTTTATGGCTCGCTCGCATATCTGGTTCGCTCGCTCTCATATCTTATTCGCTCCGTCTCATGTCTGGCTCGCTCGCTCTCATATCTGGCTTGCTCGCTTGCTCTCTTGTCTGGCTCGCTCTCTTATCTGGCTCGCTCGCATATCTGGCTCGCTCGCTCTCATGTCTGGCTCGCTCGCTCTCATATCTGGCTTGCTCGCTTGCTCTCATATCTGGCTTGCTCGCTTGCTCTCATATCTGGCTCGCTCGCTTGTTCTCATATCTGGCTCGCTCGCTTGCTCTCTTGTCTGGCTTGCTCTCTTGTCTGGCTCGCTCTCTTATCTGGCTCGCTCGCATATCTGGCTCGCTCGCTCTCATATCTGGCTGGTTCGCTTGCTCTCATATCTGGCTCGCTCGCTTGCTCTCCTGTCTGGCTCGCTCTCTTATCTGGCTTGCTCGCTAGCATATCTGGCTTGCACGCTTGCTCTTTTGTCTGGCTTGCTCTCCTATCTGGCTCGCTCGCTCTCATATCTGGCTCGCTCGCTTGCTCTCATATCTGGCTCGCTCGCTTGCTCTCTTGTCTGGCTCGCTCTCTTATCTGGCTCGCTCACATATCTGGCTCGCTCGCTCTCACATCTAGCTGGCTCGCTTGCTCTCATATTTGGCTCGCTCGCTTGCTCTCTTGTCTGGCTCGCTCTCTTATCTGGCTCGCTCTCATATCTGGCTTGCTAGCTTGCTCTCATATCTGGCTCGCTCGCTTGCTCTCTTGTCTGTCTCGCTCTCTTTTATGGCTCGCTCGCATATCTGGTTCGCTCGCTCTCATATCTTATTCGCTCCGTCTCATGTCTGGCTCGCTCGCTCTCATATCTGGCTTGCTCGCTTGCTCTCATATCTGGCTCGCTCGCTTGCTCTCTTGTCTGGCTCGCTCTCTTATCTGGCTCGCTCGCATATCTTGCGCGCTCACTCTCAAATCTGGCTCGCTTGCTTGCTCTCATATCTGGCTAGCTCGCTTGCTCTCATATGTGGCTCTCTTGCTCTCATATCTGGCTCGCTTGCTTGCTTAATTGTCTGGCTCGCTCTCTTATCTGGCTAGCTCTCTCTCACATCTGGCTTGCTCGCTGCTCTCTTGTCTGGCTCGCTCTCTTATCTGGCTCGCTCGCATATCTTGCTCGCTCGCTCTCACATCTGGCTCGCTCGCTTGCTCTCAAATGTGGCTAGCTCGCTTGCTCTCTTGTCTTGCTCGCTCTCTTATCTGGCTCGCTCGCTCTTATATCTGGCTGGCTCGCTTGCTCTCATATCTGGCTCGCTCGCTTGCTCTCTTGTCTGGCTCGCTCTCTTATCTGGTTTGCTCGCTAGCATATCTGGCTCGCACGCTTGCTCTCTTGTCTGGCTTGCTCGCTTGCTCTCATATCTGGCTTGCTCGCTTGCTCTCATATCTGGCTCGCTCGCTTGTTCTCATATCTGGCTCGCTCGCTTGCTCTCTTGTCTGGCTCGCTCTCTTATCTGGCTCGCTCGCATATCTGGCTCGCTCGCTCTCATATCTGGCTGGTTCGCTTGCTCTCATATCTGGCTCGCTCGCTTGCTCTCCTGTCTGGCTCGCTCTCTTATCTGGCTTGCTCGCTAGCATATCTGGCTTGCACGCTTGCTCTTTTGTCTGGCTTGCTCTCTTATCTGGCTCGCTCGCTCTCATATCTGGCTCGCTCGCTTGCTCTCATATCTGGCTCGCTCGCTTGCTCTCTTGTCTGGCTCGCTCTCTTATCTGGCTCGCTCACATATCTGGCTCGCTCGCTCTCACATCTAGGCTGGCTCGCTTGCTCTCATATTTGGCTCGCTCGCTTGCTCTCTTGTCTGGCTCGCTCTCTTATCTGGCTCGCTCTCATATCTGGCTTGCTAGCTTGCTCTCATATCTGGCTCGCTCAGCTTGCTCTCTTGTCTGTCTCGCTCTCTTTTATGGCTCGCTCGCATATCTGGTTCGCTCGCTCTCATATCTTATTCGCTCGTCTCATGTCTGGCTCGCTCGCTCTCATATCTGGCTTGCTCGCTTGCTCTCATATCTGGCTCGCTCCGCTTGCTCTCTTGTCTGGCTCGCTCTCTTATCTGGCTCGCTCGCATATCTTGCGCGCTCACTCTCAAATCTGGCTCGCTTGCTTGCTCTCATATCTGGTTAGCTCGCTTGCTCTCATATGTGGCTCTCTTGCTCTCATATCTGGCTCGCTTGCTTGCTTAATTGTCTGGCTCGCTCTCTTATCTGGCTAGCTCTCTCTCACATCTGGCTTGCTCGCTGCTCTCTTGTCTGGCTCGCTCTCTTATCTGGCTCGCTCGCTCTTATATCTGGCTGGCTCGCTTGCTCTCATATCTGGCTCGCTCGCTTGCTCTCTTGGTCTGGCTCGCTCTTTTATCTGGTTTGCTCGCTAGCATATCTGGCTCGCACGCTTGCTCTCTTGTCTGGCTTGCTCTCTTATCTGGCTTGCTCGCTTTCATATCTGGCTCGCTCGCTTGCTCTCATGTCTGGCTCGCTCGCTCTCATATCTGGCTTTCTCGCTTGCTCTCTTGTCTGGCTCGCTCTCTTATCTGGCTTGCTCGCATATCTGGCTCGCTCTTATATCTGCCTTGCTAGCTCGCTCTCTTATCTGGCTCGCTCGCTTGCTCTCTTGTCTGTCTCGCTCTCTTTTATGGCTCGCTCGCATATCTGGCTAGCTTGCTCTCACATCTGGCTCGCTCGCTTGCTCTCTTGTCTGGCTCGCTCTCTTATCTGGCTCGCTCGCTCGCATAATCTGGCTCGCTCGCTTCTCATGTCTGGCTCGCTTCGCTCTCATATCTGGCTTGCTCGCTTGCTCTCATATCTGGCTCGCTCGCTTACTCTCATATCTGGCTCGCTCGCTTGCTCTCTTGTCTGGCTCACTCTCTTATCTGGCTCGCTCGCATATCTGGCTCGCTCGCTCCTCAAATCTGGCTTGCTCGCTTGCTTTCATATCTGGCTTGCTCGCTTGCTCTCATATCTGGCTCGCTCGCTTGCTCTCATATCTGGCTCGCTCGCTTTTTCTCATATCTGGCTCGCTCGCTTGCTCTCTTGTCTGGCTCGCTCTCTTCTCTGGCTCGCTCGCATATCTGGCTCGCTCGCTCTCAAATCTGGCTTGCTCGCTTGCTCTCATATTTGGCTTGCTCGCTTGCTCTCATATCTGGCTCGCTCGCTTGCTCTCATATCTGGCTCGCTCGCCTTGCTCTCATATTTGGCTAGCTCGCTTTCTCTCTTGTCTTGCTCGCTCTCATATCTGCTTCGCTCGCTCTTATATTCTGGCTGGTTCGATTGCTCCTCATATCTGGCTCGCTCGCTTGCTCTCTTGTCTGGCTCGGCTCTCTATCTGCTTGCTCGCTAGCATATCTGGCTCGCACGCTTGCTCTCTTGTCTGGCTTGCTCTCTTATCTGTCTCGCTCTCACATCTGGCTCGCTCGCTTGCTCTCATATCTGGCTCGCTCACTTGCTCTCTTGTCTGGCTCGCTCTCTTATCTGGCTTGCTCGCTAGCATATCTGGCTCGCACGCTTGCTCTCTTATCTGGCTCGATCGCTCTCATATCTGGCTCGCTCGCTTGCTCTCATGTCTGGCTCGCTCGATTGCTCTCATATCTGGCTCGCTCGCTTGCTCTCTTATCTGGCTCGATCGCTCTCATATCTGGCTCGCTCGCTTGCTCTCATATCCGGCTCGCTCACATTGCTCTCATATCTGGCTCGCTCGCTTGCTCTCTTGTCTGGGGGTCGCTCTCTTATCTGGCTCGCTCTCATATCTGGCTCGCTTGCTCTCCTGTCTGGCTCGCTCTCTTATCTGGCTCGCTCTTATATCTGCCTTGCTAGCTCGCTCTCATATCTGGCTCGCTCGCTTGCTCTCTTGTCTGTCTCGCTCTCTTTTATGGCTCGCTCGCATATCTGGCTAGCTTGCTCTCACATCTGGCTCGCTCGCTTGCTCTCTTGTCTGGCTCGCTCTCTTATCTGGCTCGCTCGCTCGCATATCTGGCTCGCTCGGCTCTCATGTCTGGCTCGCTCGCTCTCATATCTGGCTTGCTCGCTTGCTCTCATATCTGGCTCGCTCGCTTACTCTCATATCTGGCTCGCTCGCTTGCTCTCTTGTCTGGCTTGCTCTCTTATCTGGCTCGCTCTCACATCTGCTTCGCTCGCTTGCTCTCATATCTGGCTCGCTCGCTTGCTCTTTTGTCTGGCTCGCTCCTCTTATCTGGCTTGCTCGCTAGCATATCTGGCTCGCACGGCTTGCTCTCTTATCTGGCTCGATCGCTCTCATATCTGGCTCGCTCGCTTGCTCTCATGTCTGGCTCGCTCGCTCTCATATCTGGCTTTCTCGCTTGCTCTCTTGTCTTGCTCGCTCTCTTATCTGGCTCGCTCTCATACCTGGCTCGCTCGCTCTCACATCTAGCTGTCTCCCTTGCTCTCATATCTGGCTCGCTTGCTCTCTTGTCTGGCTCGCTTTCATATCTGGCTTCGCTCTTATATCTGCCTTGCTAGCTCGCTTTCATATCTGGCTCGCTCGCTTGCTCTCTTGTCTGTCTCGCTCTCTTTTATCGCTCGCACGCATATCTGGCTCCCTTGCTCTCACATCTGGCTCGCTCGCTTGCTCTCTTGTCTGGCTCGCTCTCTTATCTGGCTCGCTCGCATATCTGGCTCGCTCGCTCTCATGTCTGGCTCGCTCGCTCTCATATCTGCTTGCTCGCTTGCTCTCATATCTGCTTGCTCGCTTGCTCTCATATCTGGCTCGCTCGCTTGTTCTCATATCTGGCTCGCTCGCTTGCTCTCTCTGTCTGGCTTGCTCTCTTGTCTGGCTCGCTCTCTTATCTGGCTCGCTCGCATATCTGGCTCGCTCGCTCTCATATCTGGCTGGTCGCTTGCTCTCATATCTGGCTCGCTCGCTTGCTCTCCTGTCTGGCTTCGCTCTCTTATCTGGCTTGCTCGCTAGCATATCTGGCTTTGCACGCTTGCTCTTTGTCTGGCTTGCTCTCTTAATCTGGCTCGCTCGCTCTCATATCTGGCTCGCTCGCTTGCTCTCATATCTGGCTCGCTCGCTTGCTCTCTTGTCTGGCTCGCTCTCTTATCTGGCTCGCTCACATATCTGGCTCGCTCGCTCTCACATCTAGCTGGCTCGCTTGCTCTCATATTTGGCTCGACTCGCTTTGCTCTCTTGGTCTGGCTCGCTCTCTTATCTGGCTCGCTCTCATATCTGGCTTGCTAGCTTGCTCTCATATCTGGCTCGCTCGCTTGCTCTCTTGTCTGTCTCGCTCTCTTTTATGGCTCGCTCGCATATCTGGTTCGCTCGCTCTCATATCTTATTCGCTCCGTCTCATGTCTGGCTCGCATCGCTCTCATATCTGGCTTGCTCGCTTGCTCTCTTGTCTGGCTCGCTCTCATATCTGGCTCGCTCGCATATCTGGCTCGCTCGCTCTCTTGTCTGGCTCGCTCGCTCTCATATCTGGCCTTGCTCGCTTGCTCTCATATCTGGCTTGCTCGCTTGCTCTCATGATCTGGCTCGCTCGCTTGTTCTCATATCTGCTCGCTCGCTTGCTCTCTTGTCTGGCTTGCTCTCTTGTCTGGCTCGCTCTCTTATCTGGCTCGCTCGCATATCTGGCTCGCTCGCTCTCATATCTGCTGGTTCGCTTGCTCTCATATCTGGCTCGCTCGCTTGCTCTCCTGTCTGGCTCGCTCTCTTATCTGGCTGCTCGCTAGCATATCTGGCTTGCACGCTTGCTCTTTTGTCTGGCTTGCTCTCTTATCTGGCTCGCTCGCTCTCATATCTGGCTCGCTCGCTTGCTCTCATATCTGGCTCGCTCGCTTGCTCTCTTGTCTGGCTCGCTCTCTTATCTGGCTCGCTCACATAATCTGGCTCGCTCGCTCTCAACATCTAGCTGGCTCGCTTGCCTCTCATATTTGGCTCGCTCGCTTGCTCTCTTGTCTGGCTCGCTCTCTAATCTGGCTCGCTCTCATATCTGGCTTGCTAGCTTGCTCTCATATCTGGCTCGCTCGCATTGCTCTCTTGTCTGTCTCGCTCTCTTTTATGGCTCGCTCGCATATCTGGTTTCGCTCGCTCTCATATCTTATTCGCTCCGTCTCATGTCTGGCTCGCTCGCTCTCATATCTGGCTTGCTCGCTTGCTCTCATATCTGGCTCGCTTCGCTTGCTCTCTTGTCTGGCTCGCTCTCTTATCTGGCTCGCATCGCATATCTTGCGCGCTCACTCTCAAATCTGGCTCGCTTGCTTGCTCTCATATCTGGCTAGCTCGCTTGCTCTCATATGTGGCTCTCTTGCTCTCATATCTGGCTCGCTTGCTTGCTTAATTGTCTGGCTCGCTCTCTTATCTGGCTAGCTCTCTCTCACATCTGGCTGCTCGCTGCTCTCTTGTCTGGCTCGCTCTCTTATCTGGCTCGCTCGCATATCTTGCTCGCTCGCTTCTCACATCTGGGCTCGCTCGCTTGCTCTCAAATGTGGCTAGCCTCGCTTGCTCTCTTGTCTGGCTCGCTCTCTATCTGGCTCGCTCGCTCGCATATCTGGCTCGCTCGCTCTCATGTCTGGCTCGCTTCGCTCTCATATCTGGCTTGCTCGCTTGCTCTCATATCTGGCTCGCTCGCTTACTCTCATATCTGGCTCGCTCGCTTGCTCTCTTGTCTGGCTCACTCTCTTATCTGGCTCGCTCGCATATCTGGCTCGCTCTCGCTCTCAAATCTGGCTTGCTCGCTTGCTTTCATATCTGGCTTGCCTCGCTTGCTCTCATATCTGGCTCGCTCGCTTGCTCTCATATCTGGCTCGCTCGCTTTTTCTCATATCTGGCTCGCTCGCTTGCTCTCTTGTCTGGCTCGCTCTCTTCTCTGGCTCGCTCGCATATCTGGCTCGCTCGCTTCTCAAATCTGGCTTGCTCGCTTGCTCTCATATTTGGCTTGCTCGCTTGCTCTCATATCTGGCTCGCTCGCTTTGCTCTCATATCTGGCTCGCTCGCTTGCTCTCATATTTGCTAGCTCGCTTTCTCTCTGTCTTGCTCGCTCTCATATCTGGCTCGCTCGCTCTTATATCTGGCTGGTTCGATTGCTCTCATATCTGGCTCGCTCGCTTGCTCTCTTGTCTGGCTCGCTCTCTTATCTGGCTTGCTCGCTAGCATATCTGGCTCGCACGCTTGCTCTCTTGTCTGGCTTGCTCTCTTATCTGTCTCGCTCTCACATCTGGCTCGCTCGCTTGCTCTCATATCTGGCTCGCCTCACTTGCTCTCTTGTCTGGCTCGCTCTCTTATCTGGCTGCTCGCTAGCATATCTGGCTCGCGACGCTTGCTCTCTTATCTGGCTCGATCGCTCTCATATCTGGCTCGCTCGCTTGCTCTCATGTCTGGCTCGCTCGCTTGCTCTCATATCTGGCTCGCTCGCTTGCTCTCTTATCTGGCTCGATCGCTCTCATATCTGGCTCGCTCGCTTGCTCTCATATCCGGCTCGCTCGCTTGCTCTCATATCTGGCTCGCTCGCTTGCTCTCTTGTCTGTGCTTGCTCTCTTATCTGGCTTGCTCGCTTTCATATCTGGCTCGCTCGCTTGCTCTCATGTCTGCTCGCTCGCTCTCATATCTGGCTTTCTCGCTTGCTCTCTTGTCTGGCTCGCTCTCTTATCTGGCTTGCTCGCATATCTGGCTCGCTCTTATATCTGCCTTGCTAGCTCGCTCTCATATCTGGCTCGCTCGCTTGCTCTCTTGTCTGTCTCGCTCTCTTTTATGGCTCGCTCGCATATCTGGCTAGCTTGCTCTCACATCTGGCTCGCTCGCTTGCTCTCTTGTCTGGCTCGCTCTCTTATCTGGCTCGCTCGCTCGCATATCTGGCTCGCTCGCTCTCATGTCTGGCTCGCTTCGCTCCTCATATCTGGCTTGCTCGCTTGCTCTCATATCTGGCTCGCTCGCTTACTCTCATATCTGGCTCGCTCGCTTGCTCTCTTGTCTGGCTCATTCTCTTATCTGGCTCGCTCGCATATCTGGCTCGCTCGCTCTCAAATCTGGCTTGCTCGCTTGCTTTCATATCTGGCTTGCCTCGCTTGCTCTCTCATCCAACATCAAGATTGCTAGCTATCTGCCTCGCTTGTTCTCATATCTGGCTCGCTCGCTTGCTCTCTTGTCTGGCTCGCTCTCTTATCTGGCTCGCTCGCATATCTGGCTCGCTCGCTCTCATATCTGGCTGGTT